>NC_134353.1:497938301-498238301 GCF_048569485.1 Anomaloglossus baeobatrachus | reverse complement strand
TCACCCTTCCTATCATACAGGGGTCGGCGTCCTACAGTTCATTGACGCCCCCGTTCCTCATCGACTTGAGTCCTGTCCTGGCCCTCCACTCACACTAAAGAAATTCCCATGTGTCTAAATAATAAGTGGGTAAGGTGAAACACCCAAGAAAAGACCAACAGGGATAGTGTGTGATATCATAAGACATTTAATCACTGTCAGTAAACGTCATGGATAGTCTATGGGATGGGTTATAACTCAGTCGACTGTCAATCAATATAAATTATAAAAACTTTTGCTGCATTTTAGTCCAGGATGCACCCTACGCGTTTCGCCCTCTTATCAAGTTAATATTGCTCATCAGGGGTACGGCGGCATTGATCCTTGACACTTATGTCACAGCTACAACCTAGAACATAAACATAATTTTGAGACCACTATTACCAATTCTGGAAGTCTGTAATTGCAATATAATGTGGATAGAAAGACAGTACTGACCATTAGTATTGAGTAGATACCAAGGAATCTATACTGTTAAAAGTTTCTCTTCCGGGAACCAGATCAGGACATTGTTTCTAATGATTTAAGCAATAAAGAGTATATAAACAGAGTACGTCATTGTGCATAGAGTAAAACCGCACATATATACGCATATATATACCTGATACAGAGGATTCGGGGTATATATATATATATATCTCAGCACGTCTGAAATCCAAGCTCAACCACAAATGCAGTTGACAATCTAGGAAAATCAAAATATACACATAAAAACTCCTGTTTTGAAAAAATTTCTTAAACACACTCATGTATATTTATGCACACACATATATGTGTCCAAGTATCCATATACCTACTGTAAATGCTTATGGGTATATGTCAAGAAATCTAGGAGCTAATCCAATGGTCCAGGCCCATTCACCTGTACCTGACAATTCAGACAATCAAGATATAAACAGCATGCGTGCATATATGCTTCCTTAGATAAGAAGGACAGTACATATATATACATATACCTGGTATGGATAAATAAGGCTAGATATCAACACGCCTGGGGATTCATCCCGTAGTGCAGGCTCATTTACATGACTGACAGTACAATCTGTCCCCCTTGGAAAATATACAAAAATAAAATTAGAGCATTTCAGCAGTGTGGATATAACAGCACTCCAAAAAGGGTAAATACTCAAAAAAACAGCCAGATTCCAATAGTATCCCACATACCTAGAGTAATCCTGGTCCTGGAAGGCCCGATGATTAAGGACCACGACACCTCTGAAAAGCCAAAAAGACATATGTCCAGGCTCAATCATCCTATGTCACCCACCAGCGGTGTATATGTAACTCCAAGGCAGGTACACATTTCGGTATAAGTGTAATACATATCATAATAAAATCATACCTGAGCGGTTAATGTCACCTGGGTAGCGGTACGCCTCCAGTGCGGGTGTCTGCTTAAACACTAGCAGACCCAGCCAGCTTATCAGGGAAGTTACAGGAATTGATTAATGAGACGCTGAAATTAAAAAACGAGACTGATTTCAAAACCAGGGAATTATCATTGAAGGCTTCCGTAGAGAAACTTAGGACTACGATTAAGGATAGGAAACATAAGAGATTTATAAGAGACCTAACAGACTTCCGAGATAAACAAGCATACGCGTTCCTGAGTAAGGCACCCGCTGATATTTCGTCTACTGACGGTGAGACCTCGGATACGGAGGGCAGGGACAACAGATTCCCAAAACAAAGAGAATTCTATAAGAAAAAATGGAGGGGACAGAACAACTGGAGAAGGGGGAGGTACCAAGGGTACCAAAATCAAGGTTACAGAACCCATGTGGAGACAAACACTCTAAAACCCTCAGCATCATCATCCTCGGCCTCATCTACCTCTTCCTCTTTTTTAGAGCAAATGAGTACGAATACGTACAATCTGAGAAGTGGGGGGGAGCATCGACAAAAAGAGAGGTCAACAACAAATTAGATTATGATATGCAAATCATCAATTTATCAAAATATCGGCTATCTCAGGCTGAGGAAAGGGTATTGAGAACAGGCCTGTCTTTTGTCCCTACGACAAGATTTGATGCTTTCAATTGGATTAAGGATATTAACCTATTTGTAAGGAAGCTAAAATGGAGGAAGCATTTTGCTATATCTGAGAGGAAGAGGTGTTCTGAACTTGGGGTTACACCGGATATGTTAGAAGATCTGGACATACTAGTAGAGCTGGAAAATGAGGGGAATAGAGCTCAGGGTGAGGGTCCTTTTGCAGACCTGAGGAATAAAAGTAAACCCCCCCCCTTTGGGGATTATGCAGCTATTGATATCTTTCGTAGAATGGTGACGGATAAAATTAGGAACATCTACCCGAAGAGAAATGCCTCTTTACCAAATCTAGTTGAGCAAGAAAGGCAAGCCTTACAATCCCTCGAATCGAATAAATCGGTGGTAATTAAACCCTCCGATAAAGGAGGGAATGTGGTACTTATGGACCATGATATGTACACAGGAATGTGTGAGACCCTGATTAAAGATCGGTCTAGTTATGAATGCATGAGGGACAATCCAACCGTCTGTTATCAAAAACAATTGAAAGAAATCTTGTCTAGGGCCAAGGATAATAAAGTTATTTCCTCAACTGAATTTGAATTCCTCTACCTTAAATCTCCGAGGATAGCGACCTTCTATGCCTTACCCAAAGTCCATAAGGGGACGAACCCTATTAAGGGTAGGCCAATCGTATCGGGTATCCACTCTCTCACCCAGAACTGTAGCACGTATGTGGACCGTGTTCTAAGATCATTTGTAACCTCACTCCCTTCATACATTAGGGATACAATGGATCTCTTAACTAAATTAGAAGGGATTGTACTCGATGATGATATGATTCTTACATCTATTGACGTTGAATCTTTATACACCAGCATTCCTCATTCTGCTGGATTACATGCAACTGAGTACTTCCTGAAGACGCGAGGGAACCAATTTGAAGCTCATAACAAGTTCATATTGGAACTTCTGGAATTTAGCCTCACTAAGAACATCTTTCTTTTCAACTCCAAAGTCTACCACCAGCTCAGGGGCACAGCGATGGGGAGCCCCTGTGCCCCCACTTACGCTAACTTGCTCCTGGGCTGGTGGGAGAATACGGTAGTTTTTGGAGATGAGGCGGTCGATTGGTCCCCCCGGATATATTTCTGAGGGAGATACATCGACGATGTATTTGTCATCTGGTCTGGAAGTACTCAGTCCTTCGAGGACTTTGTGGGGCAACTCAATATAAACGATCTGGGACTAAAATTCACATATGAAGTCGGTATTGATAAAATATCCTTCCTAGACATTTTCATCAAGAAAGGGGAGAACGGTTTGTTGGATACCACACTGTTTAGGAAACCGAGTGCTACAAATAGTTTTCTGAAATGGGAGAGCCATCATCCCTTAAGTTTAAGAAAAGGGATCCCGAAGGGACAATTTTTACGTATATGTAGGAATTGTTCGGATGAGGAGGAATTTAATAGGCAAGCAGTACAACTTAGAAAGAGATTTGTCGATCGGGGGTACCCTAAAAAAACCATTGACATAGCCTTTTCCCAAGCAGCCCAGAGTGAGAGACATTGTCTTTTGAATATGACTAAAAGTAAGGAGAGAGAGAATAAGACTCGTCTTATTGCGACATATGACGATCAAAACTCTCAAGTGATGAAGATTCTGAGGAACCATTGGGGTATCCTCAGACAAGATAAGGATATAGTGAATACCATTCATCCACTTCCCTCAGTAACTTTTAGAAGGGGCTGCAATTTACGGGATCGCTTGGTAAAAAGCCACTATGTTCCTCCGGAAAACACCGGGACTAGCTGGCTGTCACAAAGAGAATGCGGTACTTTCAAGTGCCGCTCCTGTAAGTTCTGTAACTATATTGATGCATCAAAGGATTTCAAAAGTGTAACAACAGGCAGAACATACAAAAATCGTACCTTTGCGAATTGCCGCACCCAAGGGGTCATTTATCTTTTCACCTGCAGCTGCCCTAAAAATTATATTGGGAAAACAAAACGACAACTGCGAGTCAGGATAGGAGAGCATTTGGGGGATATCCGTAATAAAAGGGATACGCCGATAGCCAGGCATATGAATGAGGACAATAATGGCCAGTATGATGATGTGAGTTTTAAGTCCATTGAATCTGTCCCAGAGCCAGAGAGGAAGGGAGATTGGGACAAGATCTTTTTACAGAGGGAAGCCAGGTGGATTTTTTGGATGGAGTCCGTGTATCCGGATGGCCTGAATGAGCAAATTAGCTACACTAGCTTCATCTAAATTGATACAAGTAAATTCAGCCATACCTACTAATACAATTGGTCCGTAGTAGACCTGTGAATGAATTCATTGTCCACCCTTATAACCCTTGGGATTGGACACCATTATCTATGTCTTTTAATATGTGACACAATTGGGTAGCCGTTTTGACTCTGACTGCCTAAATGCTGTTTCTGGGATCTGAACATTGTTGCCTCTTTGGTTTTCTGTGGTTGTTCTGTATGAACACTTTTATCTAACACTCTCACCCTGTAGCGCCTTTAAAATCATGGCTCTCTCCTTGCAGTGTATACTGGGACCAACATGATGTCATCATATATAGCCTTATGGACAATCATGCCTGCCTTATATGCGTCCAGTGATGTAGGTTTTTCTCCACATCGGTATTATACGCGCGTGCACTGTGTCTGGAACGCAGATGCGCAGTCGTACGGGATATTTCTATCTATGTATCAATGGGGCACGCTGTGATTTGATTGCGCGTGCACATTTCTATGAGGTAATGTCCTCCCATATTCTTGAGCGTTTGTGCCTGCTGGATGTGCGCGCAACAATGTATGCCTTTTTTCAGATCGGCATACATATGCTTGGTTCTGGATGCAGGTGCACAGACTTGTAATACTATTCTATATAGGAATGGGGTCTCAGCGCACGCGCGTAGTGACTTGTTCGCGCGTGCGCACTGCTATGAGTTAATGTCCATATCCTTCTAAGAGTTCCGATTGGGACTGTGCACGTGCGCGCTCCTTTGTGATACGCGCCTGCGCAGTGGGTAGGAACCTTCTACCACACGGAACCATTTTTCCAGTCATGTGCCCTGTGGGATTGTTTTCCCTGTTGTGACTCCCAGAATGACGATGGTGGGAGTGGCTTTACAGCCGGTCTTGGCGCGAATTTTAAGGTTTATAAGCTGGCTGGGTCTGCTAGTGTTTAAGCAGACACCCGCACTGGAGGCGTACCGCTACCCAGGTGACATTAACAGCTCAGGTATGATTTTATTATGATATGTATTACACTTATACCGAAATGTGTACCTGCCTTGTAGTTACATATACACCGCTGGTGGGTGACATGGGATGATTGAGCCTGGACATATGTCTTTTTGGCTTTTCAGAGGTGTCGTGGTCCTTAATCATCGGGCCTTCCAGGACCAGGATTACTCTAGGTATGTGGGATACTATTGGAATCTGGCTGTTTTTTTGAGTATTTACCCTTTTTGGAGTGCTGTTATATCCACACTGCTGAAATGCTCTAATTTTATTTTTGTATATTTTCCAAGGGGGACAGATTGTACTGTCAGTCATGTAAATGAGCCTGCACTACGGGATGAATCCCCAGGCGTGTTGATATCTAGCCTTATTTATCCATACCAGGTATATGTATATATATGTACTGTCCTTCCTATCTAAGGAAGCATATAGGCACTCATGCTGCTTATATCTTGATTGTCTGAATTGTCAGGTACAGGTGAATGGGCCTGGACCATTGGATTAGCTCCTAGATTTCTTGACATATACCCATAAGCATTTACAGTAGGTATATGGATACTTGGACACATATATGTGTGTGCATAAATATACATGAGTGTGTTTAAGAAATTTTTTCAAAAACAGGAGTTTTTATGTGTATATTTTGATTTTCCTAGATTGTCAACTGCATTTGTGGTTGAGCTTGGATTTCAGACGTGCTGAGATATATATATATACCCCGAATCCTCTGTATCAGGTATATATATGCGTATATATGTGCGGTTTTACTCTATGCACAATGACGTACTCTGTTTATATACTCTTTATTGCTTAAATCATTAGAAACAATGTCCTGATCTGGTTCCCGGAAGAGAAATTTTTAACAGTATAGATTCCTTGGTATCTACTCAATACTAATGGTCAGTACTGTCTTTCTATCCACATTATATTGCAATCACAGACTTCCAGAATTGGTAATAGTGGTCTCAAAATTATGTTTATGTTCTAGGTTGTAGCTGTGACATAAGTGTCAAGGATCAATGCCGCCGTACCCCTGATGAGCTGTATTAACTTGATAAGAGGGCGAAACGCGTAGGGTGCATCCTGGACTAAAATGCAGCAAAAGTTTTTATAATTTATATTGATTGACAGTCGACTGAGTTATAACCCATCCCATAGACTATCCATGACGTTTACTGACAGTGATTAAATGTCTTATGATATCACACACTATCCCTGTTGGTCTTTTCTTGGGTGTTTCACCTTACCCACTTATTATTTAGACACATGGGAATTTCTTTAGTGTGAGTGGAGGGCCAGGACAGGACTCAAGTCGACGAGAAACGGGGGCGTCAATGAACTGTAGGACGCCGACCCCTGTATGATAGGAAGGGTGAGAATTAGGGGAAATTGATTCCCACCTTTCTTCTCATCACTTTTCGTTTAAATGTGTGTGCCTTTGTGGCATATATGTAAATAAAGTAATACGTTTTTAAGGTAATATGATTCGGTTTGGTGTTTGATAATTAATTTACCTTGATATCGGAATTGGTATATGGACATGCTTGGCTAATCCAGCACCTTTACCCTTAGTTTCTTTAGCAACACAGTGGTTGTCTTCAAAGGGAGTGGACCATGCTTTGCTTCAGTATGTCAAAATGCATTCATGGTTCCTTCAATAACTAAATCCTCACAGCTTGCAGCACTCATGGAGCCCCAAACCCTTACACTCTCACCACCATGCTTTACTGTAGGCAGGACACACTTGTCTTTTTACTTCTCACCTAGTTGTCATCATACATGCTTGATAGCATCTAAACTAAATACGTTTATCATGGTCTCATCAGACCACAGGACATGATTCCAGTAGTACATGCCCTTAGTCTGCTTGTCTTAAGCAAACTGTTTGCGAGATTTCTCGTGCATCATCTTTAAAGAAGACTTCCTTCTGAGACAACAGTAATGCAGACCAATTTGATGCAGTGTGCGGTGTATGGTCTGAACACTGACATGCTTATCCCCCCTCCCTTTTATTCTCTTCAGTAATGCTGGCAGCTCTGATACATCTATTTTGAAAAAACAAAAACAAGCTCTGGATATCATAATTGCACTCAAATTCTTTGGCCGACCATGGCAAGGCCTTCTGTGAGTGCAACCTGTCTAGTTAAACCTCTATATGGTTTTGGCCACCGTGCTGCAGCTCATTTTCAGGGTGTTCCCATTCTTCCTATAGCCTAGACCATCTTTATGTAGGGCAACAATTTTTTTTTTTCAGATCCAGAGAATTCTTTGCCATGAGGTGCCATGTTGAACGTCTAGTAACCAGTTTGAGTGTGTGAGCAATACACTCAAATTTAAGACACCTGCTCCCCATTCATATCTGAGACCTTGTAACACTAATGCGTCATATGACACCGGGGAGGGAAAAAAGGCCAATTGGGCACAATTTGGCCATTTACACTTAAGTGTGTACTCACTTTTGTTCCTAGTGGTTTAGACATTAATGGCTGTGTGTTGATTTATTTAGAGAGTGCACCAAATTTACACTTTTATACAAGCTGTACACTGACTACCGGTACTTTACATTGTATCAAAGTGTCATTTCTTCAATGTTATTCAATGAAAAGATGTAATAAAATATTTACAAAAATGTGATGGGTGTACTCACTTTTGTGATATACTGTATTTAATTAAATGACGAATGTGGCATTTGTGATGCTTTTACAAAACAAACTGCCACCTGAGCAACAGAAAATTTCTAAACAGAAGACATTAAATAGTAATTGAAAAGAAAGGGGAAGAAGAGAAAAGAAGAAGGTGAATGGAGGAAGGGAAAAGGAGAAAAAATGCTACAAAGTTATTTATTTTTAGAGAAAAATCATTATTTTATATTCACAATTTAATCCCATAGATTACAATGATTGTTGATTGATGATCTTTGTATGTGAAATGCCTAGAAATGTGGCTCTATGGGCTGTATCACACATAACGGGATTAGGTACTAGGTGGTTCTGCTGGCTGTGTGACACATGATGGGATTATTTTATGATGACGGGTGGAGGGAGGAGCTAGAGTCAGAGCTCCGCCCCTCCTCCCTCTTCTATCTACATAGACTCTCCTCAGTAACAACCATCATCTCCTCTCAGTAATGGGAAATTCTTCACTGAATACAGATTTTACCTCAGAACTGAGAATATTGATAATGACTGATCAATTCTGGCCGAGAAAGAAGCAGATTTCTCTGATAAGATATATTACAGTTACTTATTGTCACGTGTACTATTCATTTATGTAATAAAAATGAATATAATGCTTATGCTTTAATCATACTAGTATACACAATGTAATATATCCCTGCAAATAACTAATCTGATCTTCCATTTCCAGTACATTTTTCATTTATCCGACATATCTAGTCATAGATTAAAAAAATATAGAATAAAGTATGTATGAAAAGGTGGTATATTATCCATCTCATTAATACCTCATTATTACCCTTCATCGTGCTTGTGAAGTCTGGAAAAGAGAGGAGAGGGAATTCATGTCAGCCTATTAAGCTCGTACTCCGTGTAAAGTCCTCTAGGATACAAAGTTTGAAGTGTGTGAATCGAATCCAAACTGCTTCTCTACGGAGGAGCATATTTTTTATATTACCACCTCGTCTTGATGGGACAATTAGCTCAATTACCTGATACTTCAGCTGTGAAATAGAGTAATTTTTCACTTTAAAGTGATATGGGAGCAGTATAAGATTTCTACATCTAGTCGTTGATTTATGTTTGTTGATTCGGGCTTTTTCATGTTGTGTAGCCTGTCCAACATAGAGGAGTCCACACACATTTTACAAGATACACAACATTGCTGGACTCACATGTGTAAAAACCATGTACCCTATACACCGTGTGCAGAATTATTAGGCAAGTTGTATTTTAGAGGTTGTTTTTTTTATCATTGATCAACAACTATGTTTTCAATCAACCCAAAAAACTCATAAATATCAAAGCTTAATATTTTTGGAAGTTGGAGTGTTTTTTTTTTAGATTTGGCTATCTTAGGATGATATCTGTTTTTGCAGGTAACTATTACTGTGCAGAATTATTAGTAACTTAATAAAAACCAAATATGTTCCCATCTCAGTTGTTTATTGTCACCAGATAAACCAATATAACTGCACAAACTTTAGAAATAAACATTTCTGACATGCAAAAACAAAAGCCCAAAAAATTTGTGACCAATATAGCCACTCTTCCTTATGATTACACTCAACAGCCTACCATCCATAGATTCTGTCAGTGGCTTGATCTGATTATAATCAACATTGCGTGCAACAGCCACCACAGCCTCCCAGACACTGTTCCGAGAGGTGTACTGTTTTCCCTCCCTGTAGTTCTGCCATTTTATGAGGGACCACAGGTTTTCTATGGGTTTCAGATCAGGTGAACAAGGGGGCCATGTTATTATTTTTTCATCTTTTAGACTTTTACTGGACAGCCACGCTGTGGAGTAGTTGGATGCATGTCATGGAGCATTGTCCTGCATGAAAATCATGTTTTTCTTGAACGATACAGACTTTTTCCTGTACCACTGCTTGAAGAAGTTGTCTTCCAGAAACTGGCAGTAGGTCTAGGAGTTGAGCTTTACTCCATCCCCAACCCGAAAAGCTCCCACAAGTTCATCTTTGATGATACCAGCCTATACCAGTACCCCACCTCCACCTTGCTGGAATCTGAGTCAGAGTGGAGCTCTCTGCCCTTTACTGATCCAGCCTCTGGCCCATCCATCTGGCTCATCAAGAGTCACTCTCATTTCATCAGTCCATAAAACCTTTGAAAAATCAGTCTTAAGATATTTCTTGGCCCAGTCTTGACGTTTTATCTTATGTTTCTTGTGCGAAGGTGGTCATTTTTCAGCCTTCCTTACCTTGGCCATGTCCCTGAGTATGGAACACTTTGTGCTTTTTGATACTCCAGTAACGTTGCAGCTCTGAAATATGGCCAAACTGGTGGCAAATGGCATCTTGGCAGCTTCACGTTTGATTTTCTTAAATTCATGGGCAGTTATTTTACGCCTTGCCTTTCTTGCCCAACAAGCTTCTTGCGACCCTGTTGGCTGCTTACCTTGAAACGTTTGATTGTTCGGTGATCACGCTTCAAATGTTTGGCAATTTCAAGACTGCTGCATCCCTCTGCAAGACATCTCACAATTTTGGACTTTTCAGAGCCCGTCAAATCTTTCCTCTGACCCATTTTGCCAAAGGAAAGGAAGTTGCCTAATAATTAAGCACACCTTATATAGGGTGTTGATGTCATTATGTCGCGGGCGGAGGAGGGGATGCCGCGCTCTCCCTCTGCTCGGGTCCGGCTGCCGCTGCTGCTGCGGCCTCTGCTGCTCGGTGGCTCGAGCGATGTGCCGGATCCCGGGGACTCGAGCGGCGCTCCTCGCCTGTGAGTGAAAAGGGGATTGGTTTTGGGGATTTATTGTTGTTCGTGACGCCACCCACGGTTGTGGTGATTGTGTGGACACCACCGCTGCTCTGTATAGGGATCCCGGGAGCGGTGACAGGGAGCAGCTTTGTTGTTATTTCTCCCCTCCGTGGGTAGGGGGTTGGTTGTCCCAGGGCCCAGTGATGGGGTAGGGATGGATGGCAGGCCAGGTGCAGGGCCTGGAGAGGTGCAGTGTCGCGGGGGCAGCGCTGTGCCGTACGGCACAGTGGTACTCACTCAGCCTGAGACGTTGACACAGTTCTCGGTAAAACACACGGCTGGAAGGACGGTTCCTACGGACGGCTGCTGATGCTTTTCCCCGGTAGTTAGCGGTGACTATCTCTTTTCCCTGCACCTATGTTCAATGTTGGTAGCGATGGATTCCCACCGGTTACCCGCTCCCCGACTTGGATATGGGCCGGAGGAGCCCCTCTTTGCCCGCAGGCGCTGGCCCTGAGAAACTGGTGCCTTGGCGGTGGCGGTGTCTCTCCTTCACGGTTGGACTGTTGCCTTCAATCGGGACTTAGTTGTTGGGAGACACGGAGGTCCCCTTCACTGACAGATTTGGCAAATTCACGGCGACTCCTAGCCTTGCCGGGATCCGAAAGGCCCCTGCCAATGGTGCTGGCTTCTCTTTGTATACCGGTCCGGTACCGCCGGCCCACCACCCGTCCACGGTCCTTTCAGCAACCTCCGATCAGCCTCCACTGCAGACGGTCACCGCCGTCTGCTAACCTTGCTGTCTCAGTCCGGGGCACGCACCTGGAGCAACTTCAGGCTCTACTTCTGTCACTTTCTCCTTCACTTCAACTCCTCTCACTTGCTCCTCTACTACTTCCCTCTCACTTCAACTCACCAAACTCAACTCCTAAACTCATCTGCCTGGTTTTCCCGCCTCCAGGACTGTGAACTCCTCGGTGGGCGGAGCCAACTGCCTGGCCCACCCCCTGGTGTGGACATCAGCCCCTGGAGGAAGGCAACAAGGATTTCTGGTGTAGCTTTGGTGTACCTATCCGGGGTGTAGGGTGTGGTGGTGTCATTACCTGTGACCCCTGGCTTGCCCAGGGCGTCACAATTACACCACACCCCTCCTCATTACAGAGATGCACATCACCTGATTTACTTAATTGGTGGTTGGCTCTCAAGCCTATACAGCTTGGAGTAGGACAACTTGTATAAAAATTATCATGTGATCAAAATACTCATTTGTCTAAAAATTCTGCACACAGTGTATGAGCAACCCGTCTGGGGATGTTGTAAATATTCACCTTTAATATAATTATTATACCATGAACAACTTAAACAAGAATGTTTGGTAAGTAAAACTGATTGTTCAGCATTTTATTGGAACTACCAAAATCCACCCTGACTAATTTATCCAGGATAGTAGGTAGTTTATTATTTCATACTAGGGGAGGACTCTGGAAATCCAGTATATTCGGATATGCCTGTTGTAAAATTTGCCAGTGACGTTTAATAATATAAATTCCCTTTAACTTCCCAAAAACATCCTTTGTTTCATATATAAAGTATGCTTTGTTGAGACATTTTAAAGAATACATAAGGGAATTATTTTTATTTAGAAATTTTGTGATCCTTTGAATATGAGTTTTTGCAATGTGATTACATTCAATAATTTTTTTTGTGATGTTTTTGATTATTCAGGTATTATTTATCATAGAGTTTATGATGTCATTTCCATGGAATGCATTACATATAGACACAGAGTCTATCTGCTACTGTTGAAAGCTCAGGAGGAGCAGAAACGTTTAGGTTCTGAATAAAAGAATCAAGACCTCAATTACATGTGAGTGCTGGGTAGAAAAGAGAACTTCTGAGTGCAGTAAAACAAAAGCCCACTAGAGGCCGCTAACACAAAAGCAGGGATAGTCGATCCGTCAGGGTCTATGCCGGGATGTCATGTCTGAACCGAGGATTAAACAAGACAAAGTCAAAACACAGAGCAGAGGTTGGATACCAGGCAAGCAAGTAAGCACAGGGGAGGGAGTGGAGGACACAGAACAGGACCAGAGTCTGGAGGACAGGGAGGAACAGAGGTAAGTTCAGGAAGGAGGACAGAGGTCAGGATGGGCAAAAGGGACTGAGGTCTGGACAGGCTGGGGAAACGAAGGTCAGATTAGGTTGGGAAATGGAGGTCAAGTCAGGCAGGAGGGACGAAGGTCAGGACAAACAGTACCGGGTAGCAGGACAAGAAACAGAGAACTCTCAGGAATAATGCACACAGCAGAGTCGGAAATATTACTGGTGGTGTCCCGGAGGTAGCAGCACCAAGATATGGCGACGCGACCCCCTGGAACAAGGCCAGAATGAAAAGGCCCCTCCCAAGGGACCTAAACCCTGGAGGCAGGATACATGCACCTGCTCAGGAACGGCAGAGCTATGCATAAATCATGACAGTTTCCTTATCTATTGGGAGTTTCCTTGCATGGGACAAAGGGTAGATTTGATTAAGAGGAGGTGAGGAACCTGTAAGTAGGTCAATAGGGCAACTATAATGCCAATGTGGTGGTAATGTCTCAGCCTCATTCTTGTTGAAGATGTGCCGCCCCCACGTCAGCAGTCGGGCTGCTCGGATCCGGATCTGCAGTGGCTCGAGGGGTCTCTGGACCCGGGGGTCGCGCGGACACTCAAATAAAAAGGGGTGATATGTGTACGGGGATTGTTGTAGATACTTTGTGACGCCACCCACGGTGTGTTGTAAGAGGGAGTACCACCGCTACTGTTGGGGAGCACCCGGGGGCGATGGAATGGCAGCTAGATGTTAACCCCTCTGTGGGTAGGGGTGGATGCCTCGGGGCTCAGTGTCCAGAACCTGGGAGGTGATGGCTGTTGGTGGTGATACCCTGGGCCGGACCGGGAGATGTGGGTGTACTCACGATTGAATAAATGCACACGAGTCTGCTGGTAAACCAAGGTGTCAGTGGCCAGCTGCCGCTTCAGGGTGTATACGGTTCCCACACTCGGCTGGTGTACCAATGTCCCTTCCTCCGGCACTCGGTATTTTTCTGCTATTTTAGACAACCTTGTGTGGAACGGGAAAGTCCACTCCCGGTTTGGTTTTGGTTGGGAGATGTGCCCACGAAAACTGACCCTTGGGATCTCAGTGGGTGTTTGCGAATACCCTATCCCCCGTGGTGGGCTGCCGTTTTGCTCTATCTGGGCTAACACTTTGGAACAACGTCTGGAACCTTGCTCCCAGCCTGGGGAATTAGAGAAGGGGCTTGCAACCATCTTCTAACTAGGGTCCAGGTACCCCGCCTGTGCACAGTTTCCGGACCGGATCCCCGCAGACGGTACCGGCGGGTTCCAACCCTGTCCCGGTCCACTCTGGATTTCCCGCGACTGGTCTCCCGTCGTCTTTGGATACGGTCCACTGCTTGCCACCTAGCCAGTAGACCAGGGCCACTACCCTGGCTACCCTTCACTAAGCTCAGCCTTGACCTCCAACTTTTAACTCCAACCTAAAACTCCAACTTAAAAACTCCAACTTAAAACTGACTGGTTCCCTCCCCCGGATCCTCAAGACCCCTAGGCGGGCGCTCCCAATCCACCTGGTCCTGCCCACTGGTGTGTCCTTCTTACCCTGAGGGGGGTGGCTAGGGTTTTGTGGCTGATGGAACCTGGTGTGGGATGGTGTTGTGTGAGGGTGTATATTCTTCTGTGACCACCTGGCGGCACCAGGGCGTCACAAAGACATCTGCATAGTGCCAATAAGTGAGTGGGAGTCCTGGAAGTTTTATTGGCGTTGCTGGTGGTCGGGCAGAACGGAGAGGAATAAAACATTTCTCATGATAGGACTGACCACATCTGAGAACTTCATCGGATCTCCAGTCCAATACAGGCTCATACATATGAAGCCGACAACCATACTAAAAAGGAAAAAAATGACCAGCCTCACCTGTGCAAGTGCACAGATCAAAAAATCCACAACAAAATAGAAAAAAATAAAAAGTACGATTCAACACTAACACACCTTACTTTTCTTGAAAATCCATTAAAAGGCATCTGTAAACAGGATATAGACAAAGGCCACAATGGTTTACATGTTTCAGGGTATTCACCCCTTAGTCTAAAGGTGGCTTTACACGCTACGAGATCGCTAAAGCGATCTCGTTGGGGTCACGGAATTTGTGACGCACATCCGGCTGCTTTAGCGATGTCATTGCGTGTGACACCTATTAGCGATTTTGAATTGTCGCAAAAACGTTCAAAATCGCTGATCGGTTGCATGCCCCCCTCTTCCCAATTATCGTTGCTGCTGCAGTAACGCTATGTGTGACACCGCAGGAACGAGGAACCTCTCTTTACCTGCGTCCCGCCAGCAATGAGGAAGGATGGAGGTGGGCGGGATGTTACGTCCCGCTCATCTCCGCCTCTCCGCTTTGATTGGGCGGCAGCTTAGTGACGTCTCTGTGACGCTGAACGAACTGCCCCCTTAGAAAGGAGGCGGTTCGCCGGTCACAGCGACGTCACAGAGCAGGTATGTGCGTGTTCAATTAGGGCAGTGTGTAGATAGCAGAGGAGGGCTCCTAGGACTGACCCTTGAGGAACCCCCAATAGTAAGAGGAAAAGGAGAGTAATGAGAGCTTGTCAAAAGATACAGTGAAGTACTGATCAGAGAGGTAGGAGAAGAACCATAGAGCGGAGGATAGTGAGGTGGAGCTGGTGGTGCAGCAGAGAGATAAAGAAGAATCAGCAGGGAGTAGTAGTGGTCGTTAGATTTAGCTGTTAGTAGATCATTAGAGACTCTAATAAGGGCAATTTCAGTAGAGTGTAAAGAGCAGAGGCCAGATTGTAAAGGGTCAAGAAGAAAGTTCTCTGAGCGATATCGGATTAGTCAGGAGTGGACTAAGCATTCTGGGAGTTTAGTGATGACGGGAAGATTAGATGCAGGTTTGTAGTTAGCAATACAGTTCTGGTCGAGGGATGGTTTTTAAGTAAAGGGGTTATGACAGCATATTTAAATGTGGAGGGAAATACCTAAAGAAATGGAGAGGTTAAAAATGTTTAGGTAGTGGCAGCTGAGAAAAGAGGCTGGAGAAGATGTGAGGGAATAGGGTCACTAGTATAGTTTATAGCTTGAGAAAAAGCTAGGAGCCTGGTACCTTTTTCTTTTGTGACAAGCTTGAAGATGGAAAGTGAATTTGAGGTGAAGGAGGGAAGGGAATCGAGGCTCTGAGGGGATTGTGCAAAAATGTCTTGAAAGATGTGGTTGATTTTTTCTAGGAAATAAGTGTCCAGATCGTCACCTCTTATGTTGGTGTCCAGGACCTTTACTTTTGTGCTTAGGAGACAGTGGAAGGTTTTGAAGAGTCATTTTGAATTGTCAACTAGTGATGTGAAGTGTGGTGAAGTAGACTTGTTTGGCCACATGGAGAGCAGAATTATAAGTTTTAAACATTAAGTTATAGTGGATGAAGTCTTCTGCTGCAAGTGATTTTCTCCACTGACACTAGGCACCTGTAGCAACCCAGGAGAAGACAAATTTTCAGCATGTGCCAGGGTTGCTGTCATCTGTGTTGAGTCTCTCTGCGAGCAGCAAGTGCTGATTCATCCAGGGCAGTATTAATGAGAATGCCCCCTTTTGTTGCCCTCAGGTAATACTAAAATTCCTATTTGTGCCCTCATGTAGTAGTAATGTCTATCTATGTGCACAAATACAACAGTAATGCCACATATAAAGTGGCAACAATACTATTGTAACATGCACTATTTTGCCTCATACAGTAATAGCGTCCATATTTTATGCTCCAATATGTATAGGCCGTGATGAGGAATATTATTAGAGGCCCCCATTCAGTAATATTGTCCACCAATTGGTCTTGTAGTGTAATTTTTTCCCCCTAATGACTGATGGAATTGGCCCCAAACAGTAATAATGTTCTCCCATTGGCCCTATACAGTTATATTCTCCCAATAATTATAATAATTATTTTCTATATGTGCCGCCCCTGCAGCAGTCGTACTGCTCGGATCCGGGGTTACTGGGGCTCGAGAGTCTCCGGACCCGGGGGCTTGCGGCCACTCAAGGGGGTATTTACAGGGGATAAAAGTTTGTGACGCCACCTGCGGGTTGCGGTAAGGGGTGTACCGCCGCTGCCGATAGGAGTACCGGGGCTGATGGTGTGGGGGCAGCAAGATGTCAGTCCCTCCGCAGGTAGGGACGGCCCCGGACAATGGGGGGGTATAGTGAGCGGGTTGCGGCTTGGCCTTGGGAAAGCAGGGTGCAGGAGTCGAGTTACTCACTGCAATAGTCTTGGTGCTGGATTAGGTGGAATAAGCAGACACTCACACAGATGGTAAACCAAAGTCTCTAGGCACCGCAGTTTCTGTTCTACGGGGGATCCCGCTCAGGTCCCGCTCCCACCGGTATCACTTGGTAAGTCCAGAGCCCTGCCTCCGTGCACAAATTGATTGACCTTTGTGGCCCCTCGGCTTTAAGCTTTCAGGGCCCCGCTACCCGTGTGTATGGCAGCAGTGCTCTCGATGTCTGGCACTTGGAATTTTAGTGGGTTGTGTGCTTTGGAGAACCCTATCACCCGCGTTGTGCTGCTGCCTTCAATCTCTGAGCTCTGGGGGAAATTTCATAAAAAGACTATCCTCCACAGGTTAATTATCAAGGCGCCTGAAGCTCTTCCCTGATCTAGGGTCCTGTACCCCGCCGTGCTCGGTACCGGTAAGGTAATTAGACTTTCTGGTGCCGACAGTCCTCCTAGACTGCGTCCGTTACACTCCTGTCCAGTGTTTCTGATACCGGTTCCCGACTCCTGTGGTCCCCGACCACCGTCTGCGTCCCAACCTGTCACCTCCCTGGGAGCTCCAACTCCCCAGCTCCTCACTCTTTGAGAGCTACTACTCCACTGTCTGTCTCCCCTCCCACCAGTCTGCCTGACCCCTATGTGGGCGGCCGTGCTCCAACTTGACCAACCCACTTGTGTGTCTGTACAGGTCATGATGTGAGGTGTGGTTGGGATTTGTAGTGCGAATGTTAGTGACACCGTCGTTGGGAACCTGGAACCATGGTGGGTAGGCTCTGCACCTCGGGTGACAGGATGCAGTTCTCTGTAGCACAATGATGTATTCAGGGGCGCTACATATACTTGCTACCATAAATTAATACTGTATGTTTCTCATTCTGGTCCCCATACAGTAATAATGTCACCCATCTTGTTATAATGTTGACCATCCTGACTCTTATTCTGGAATGATGGCTTAAGCGGTCTTTACACGCTACGATATTGCTAGCAATTGCTAGCGATATCGTGCAAAAAAGCACCCGCCCCCGTCGTGCATGTGATTTCGTGTGATCGCTGACGCAGCGAACATTATCGCTACGGCAGCGTCACACGCACTTACCTGGTCGGTCAAGGGGGAAGGACGTTCGGCATCACAGCGACGTCACCGCGACGTCACTAAGCGGCCGGCCAATCAAAGCGGAGGGATGGAGATGAGCGGGATGTAACCTCCCGTCCACCTCCTTTCTTCCGCATTGCGGCCAGCGGTAGGTAAGGAAACGTTCCTCGCTCCTGTGGTGTCACACACAGCAATGTGTGCTGCCACAGGAGTGACGAACCACATCGATAATCAACCATTACCGATTTTTGGTTTTGGGACAACCTCTCCATGGTGAACGATTTTCACCATTTTTGAGGTCGCTTAAGGTCGCTGGTAAGTATCACACGCTGCGATATCGTTAATGACGCCGGATGTGCGGCACTAACAACGTGACCCCGACGATAAAACATTAATGATATTGTAGCGTGTAAAGCCCCCTTTATTCTGGCTCTTATCATATAATAATTTTTTCCATCCTGTAATAATGTCTTCCATTTCAGCCCCTATCTTTGAATCATCCTGGCCCTTTTCTTTAAAAGCGTCCTCCATCTTGGCCTTCATCATGTAATAAGGTCCCCCATGCTGCAATAATGTTTCCCATGCTGCCCCATTTCTTTAACCCCTTAACGACTGCGGGCAGTAAAATTACGTCCTAGCGGCCATAACGTTACTGCCCGCAGTCTGCCGGCGGCAGCATGCCGCGATCGGCGCACATCTCAGCTGATTTTCACAGCTGAGATGTGTGCCTGCTAGGCACGAGCAGAATCGTTATCTGCTCGTGCCGTTTAACCCCTTAAATGGCGCTGTCAATATGTGACAGCGCCATTATAAGCGCGATCGCGGTAAACTTTTACTTACCGCCCGATACCGGAAGTCACGTGACGCGATTGTGGCGCCCTGGACAAGCCACGGGCCACAGGTAATTACACCACCACACCCTACACCCCGGTTAGGCACATCAAAGCCAGAACACAAAACCCTTGTTGCCTTCCTTTAGGGGCTGATGTCCACACCAGGGGGCGGAGCCAGGCAGTTGGTCTCCACCCACCAAGGAGTGGAACTCACCTGGAGGAGGGAACAACAGTCAGATTAGTTGTGGAGGAGCAAGTGTGAGGAGCAAAGTGGTAGTTGAGCGATCTGAAGTTAGTCCGGGTGTGTGGCCCGGACGGAGCAGCAAGGTTGGCAGACGGTGGTGACCGTCTGCAGGAGTGGCCTATCGGAAGTTTACCGTAAGGACCGTGGACGGGCGGTGGCCCGGCGGTACCGGACCGGTACACAAGGAGAAGCCAGCACCATTGGCAGGGGCTTTTCGGACGAGTCGCCGTGAATTTGCCGAATCCGTTCGTGAAGGGGACCTCCTGGGTTTCCAAACAGTCAAGTCCCGACAGAAGGCAACAGTCCAACCCAGTGAGAGAGACACCGCCACCGCCCAGGCAACCGTTTCTCAGGGCCAGCGCCTGCGGGCAAAAGGGGCTCCTCCGGCCCATATCCAAGCCGGGGAGCGGGTTACCGGTGGGAACCCATTGGAACCGTTTACCGTACTTAGGTGCAGGGAAAGGCAGTCACCGTCAACCTGCCGGGGAAAAGCAACAGCAGCCGTCCGTGGGACCCGTCTTTCCAGCCGTGTGTTTTACCGAGAACTGTGTCATCGTCTCAGGCTGAGTGAGTACCACCGTGCCGTGCGGCACAGCGCTGCCTCCGCGACCCTGCACCTCACCAGGCCCCGCAACCCGCCTGCCATCATCCATCCCTACCCCATCACCAGGCCACGGGACAACGAAACCCCCTACCCACGGAGGGGAGAACTAACAACTCAGCTGCTCCCTGTCACCGCTCCCGGGATCCCCGTCCAGAGCAGCGGTGGTGTCACCAAAATCACCACAACCGTGGGTGGCGTCATGGACAATATCCAAATATCCATAATCAAAACCCCCACAACCAATCCCCACCTTTTTCACTCACGGGCGAGGAGCGCCGCTCGAGTCCCCGGGATCCGGCCAACGCTCGAGCCACCACCGAGCAGCAGCAGCGGCCGCAGCAGCGGCAGCCGGACCCAAGCAGTGGGAGATCGCAGCGTCCCCTCCTCCGCCCGCGACACGATCACGTGACTTCCGGTAGTTGTCATGGTAGCACAGGGTCATGTGATGACTCCTGTACTACACATGAATTGCTTTCACTTTCACTGTGCTTGCGGCCCAGTGAAAAAGAAAGTGAGCGTATCTGCTGTTTACAGCTGTGTGGCTGTGATCAGCAGATAGTGCAGAGCGATCAGATTGCTTATCGCTATAGCCCCCTAGGGAGACTAGTAAAATAAAAAAAAAAGTTAAAAAAGTTTTAAAAAATTTAAAAAAAAAACAAAAAAACCTAAAAGTTAAAATCACCCCCCATTCGCCCCTTTGAAAATTAAAGGGTTAAAAAAATAAAAAATATACACACATTTGGCATCACCGCGTTCAGAAACGCCCGATCTATCAAAATAAAAAATTAATTAATCTTATCAGTATACGGCGTAGCGGCAAAAAAATTCCAAACGCCAAAATGACGTTTTATTGTCGCCACAACTTTTGCGCAAAATGCAATGAGGCAATCAAAACGTAGCATCTGCGCAAAAATGGTACCGTTAAAAATGTCAGCTCGAGACACAAAAAATATGCCATCACTGAGCCATAGATCCTGAAAAATGAGAACGCTTCGGGTCACGGAATATGGCGTAAAACGTGCGCCACATTTTTCGGACAAACTTCCGATTTTTTTTAACCCCTTATATGAAAGTAAACCTATACATGTTTAGTGTCTGCGAACTCACACTGACCTGAGGCATCACACCTATACATCAGTTTTACCATATAGTGAACACAGTGAATAAAATATCTCAAAAACAATAGTGCTATCGGACTTTTTTTGCAATTTTTCTGCATTTGGAATTATTTTGCCGTTTTGCAGTACACTATATGGTAAAACGTATGGTTTCATTTAAAAGTACAGCTCGTTTCACAAAAAATGAGCCCTCACATGACTATATTGACTGAAAAATAAAAAAGTTACGTCTCTCAGAAAAAGAATGGCGAAAAAAAAAACGGAAAGCGAAAGATCGGCAAGTCGTGAAGGGGTTAATATTGTCCTCCATCCTGGCCCCTTTCTTTAATACAGTTCCTCCTCTTGGCACCCATCCTGTAATAATGTAATCTGTCTTTGCCCCCATACTGTAATAAGGTTTACAATTCTGGCTCCTAGTCTGTAATAATGTCTCCCATCTTGACCCCTTTCTTTAATAATGTCCCTCGTCTTGGCACCGATCCTGTAATAATGTAATCTGTCTTGGCCCCCATACTGTAATATGGTTCCACATTCTGGCTCCTATCCTGTAATAATGTCTCCCCTCCTGGCCCCTTTCTTTAATAATGTCCCTCGTCTTGGCACCCATCCTGTAATAATTTAATCTGTCTTGGCCCCCATACTGTAATATGGTTCCACATTCTGGCTCCTATCCTGTAATAATGTCTCCCCTCCTGGCCCCTTTCTTTAATAATGTCCCTTGTCTTGGCACCTACCCTGTAATAATGTAATCTGTCTTGGCCCCCATACTGTAATAAGGTTTCACATTCTGGCTCCTATCCTGTAGTAATGTCTCCCATCCTGGCCCCTTTCTTTAAGAATGTCCCTCGTGTTGACACCCATTCTGTAATTATATAATCTGTCTTAGCCCCCTACTGTAATACGGTTTCACATTCTTGCTCCTATCCTGTAATAATGTCTTTCATCCTGGCTCCTTTCTTTAATAATGTCCTTCGTCTTGGCACGTACCCTATAATAATGTAATCTGTCTTGGGCCCCATCCTGTAATAGGGTTTCCCATTCCTGCTCCTATTCTGTAATAATGCCTCCCATCCTGGTTCCTTTCTTTAATAATGTTCCCCATCATGGCCCCTTTTTGTGGTTCCCATCCTGATTTAATTGGATGTGTGCCTGCTGGATCTCTTCTTAATTCATTGTATATAGAACAACTGGATATAATAATGTCCCTCATCTTGGCACTTACCCTGTTACCCTGTAATATTGTAATCTGTCTTGGCCCCCATACTGTAATAAGGTTTCCAATTCTGGCTCCTATCCTGTAATAATGTCTCCCCTCCTAGCCCCTTTCTTTAAGAATGTCCCTTGTCTTGGCACCTACCCTGTAATATTGTAATCTGTCTTGGCCCCCATACTGTAATAAGACTTTAAATTCTTGCTCCTATCCTTTAATAATGTCTCCCATCCTGGCTGCTTTTCTTTATTAATGTCCCTCATCTTGGCACCCATCCTGTAATAATGTAATCTGTCTTGGCCCCCATACTGTAATAAGGTTTCCCATTCTTGGCTTCTATCCTGTAATAATGTCTTCCATCCTGGCTCCTTTCTTTAATAATGTCCTTCGTCTTGGCACGTACCCTATAATAATGTAATCTGTCTTGGGCCCCATCCTGTAATAGGGTTTCCAATTCCTGCTCCTATTCTGTAATAATGCCTCCCATCCTGGTTCCTTTCTTTAATAATGTTCCCCATCATGGTCCCTTTTTGTGGTTCCCATCCTGATTTAATTGGACGTGTGCCTGCTGGATCTCTTCTTAATTCATTGTATATAGAACAACTGGATAAAGCTCAGCTTAGCCCTTGGCTATTTCCAGCAGTCCCATGTACAATTAATTGAGTGCAGGTCGATCATGTGCATCTCTGCTGGAGTTCTACGGGAAGAATAGTTCATTTTAGTGAAGAATTTATTGCTTCAAAATTCATAATCACTAAGCAAGTAGGAAAACAATTTAAGCAAGCAGAAATTCTGCTTCATAATAGCAAAGCAGCTAACAATTGATTTTAAGATCTAATATTGTTCAGACTGTGTTAACACGCTCGGGGACCGCCTTTGCTGGGTTCAAAGGGCACTTAGGGTCTGTAGTTGTGCCGCCCCTGCGACAGCCAACTGGCTGCTCGGACCCGGATACGCAGTGGCTAAAGGGGTCTCTGGATCCGAGGTTTCGTCGCGCAGCTACCTCGGAAATAAAAAGGGGAATTTTGGTGTTTTTTGGTGGTGGCTGGGACAATGTTCGTGACGCCACCCACGGTGCGTGGTAATGGGAGAGACCACCGCTGCTGTTAGGGGATCCCGGTGACAATGTTGGAGCAGCAGGATGTTTAACCCCTCCGTGGGTAGGGGGTTTGGTGTCCCGGGGCCCGGTGATGGATGGAGTGGGGAACCCGTCGGGGGTGAAGGGGTGTCGGGTACTCGCACAGTCCAAAGTCACTGATGCTGACACCAGGAAAACCAAACTCTTGAGTACTCTGCTTCTCTTGGTTGAGCACGCTGGGTCCATGCCCCTTTGGTGTTGCTGGTTGTTCTGAAGCCTTGTCCCTTGGCACTGTGTGTAACTTGGTGGATCCCTCTCACCTAAGACTACTCGGGTCCCGCTCACCTGCGTGGCTAGCAAGGTGAGCCTGCTCTCAGGGTTCATGCTTGGGATTTTCTGGACAATTTTGGGAAGTCCTATCCCCCTCGTTGTGCTAGTACCCCGAATATGGAGCGGGTGGGGAATGGTTCCTGAAGACTCCGTTCCCGTCGGGTGAATTACTGGGCTGCGTGAAGCTACTTCTCAGCCTAGGGTCCATTTACCCCGTTGTGCCCTGGCCCCTGCCTGGTTGTAGCACAAGGCAGCTGGCCTGCTCTCTGTAGCAGCACCGTGCCCCCTGTCACTACCCCCTGCGACCGGGGTTCCAGCTCCTTCTGGCTAGTCCAACGTCTGGCACCTGGGACGGGTACAGGAGCCCAGCTCCGCAGCGTGACCTGCACTGTCACCGCTGCCTCACTGCTTAACTCTACTCAACTACTGACATCTCTGACCTCCTTCTTCGATCCCCCATCTGGGTGGCCCTATTCCCCTCAGGCTGCCCAATGGGTGACTGGTGGGTGTGGCGCAGAGTGTTCTTCAGGATTTATGTACACCTGTTGGTAGCAACACCAAATTGACAGCACCCATAACCAAGGAGGAACGGGTACCATGCAGAAGGGCAGATTGCACGGCACCCTTGTGACAACCTGATAGGCCAGGGCGTCATATATTCACCTCAGGCGGACAGCCAAGATCCAGGTGCAACTGATGCTGGGTCAGATTTATTTTGGGGAAGCACAAACAGAAAATAAACAACAACAAAATAAATCCTTGCCTGACCAGAACTAACTATAAAGGATGATACCCTATCTACAGACTGGAGGGTTCTCCCTTCCAGCTAAACCATACAAACATCGAGCACTGCTCCCACTCACAAGTGTCTCCTAAACAGACAGGCTGTCTGTGTTCCCAGGCGGAGACACTACCCGACCTCCCAGCCTCGTTTTACATCCGCCCCTCGCCTCCCATTAATCCATTAGTAGCCAAGAGATCCTGACTAGGCTAGGTCACATAGGACATATACCGTGGCGATATGTACCTGCCCTCATCCACTAATCCCACATGAGCCTCACAAGACACACTTAATTGTGAAACCTGCCTATGTATGGTATGTGTGATGCACGTAGGTTAGTTATTAATTAATATGCTCAACAGTGAAACTGACATGTGCAATTAAGCAATAAATGTATGCTGACAGATTATGCTGTCAATATAGTAAACGTCATTCAGCACCACAAATACTCTACGTGTCCTTCTCAAGATTGCCGTAGGACATCAGAGAGGTGTGGTTTCTCATCTGTAACACAAGTCTTTATTTCTGCCACACGTACACACTGATTATATTATTTAACCTCATGACAGACTTAAAACTATGACAGACCTTTCAGTGAATGTCCTTGAGCAATATTCTTTGTCTTCACTTTAAATAGGTCCAGCATTCTATGCTTAATCATTACATGAGACATTTTTATAGGGACATATCTATGTTTCCAATACTGAGCTCACAATGCTCTACATGCATAAACAATCACATAATACATTTACAGAAGCCTAAAGCAAACCACAAACCACTAGAGATGAGCAAACTCGTCGGTTCGCGGTCACCAATTCCAAATTCGGTATGGAGGGATGCAACCAGGACAACCATTACATCCTCAGTCACAACTCTGGCTGTGTCCAGAAGTGGTGGCAGGTGTAATGCTGTCACCAGGGGGAGCCAGAGCTCTGCAGCAGAAGACACTACACAGAGCAATGAGAACCAGGAAGTGAATACACAGTGTTCTCATACACTACCTCAAAGCACAGCTGAGAAGCAGAGCTGCAGAGCATGCAAGGAATAGTCAAGCAGGCTGGGTCAAACACTGTACGGGCAGAAGCAGGACCGGAGGAACGAGCAGAAGCGGAGTCAAAGTCAGGCCAAGGTCAGTACCAGAGGAAGCAATCGAGTGGGGAAATAGAAGAGGGGAGAGAAGACAGGAGGGACGACCAGGGGACGGAACACAGACAAGGGCACAGTGGCACAGGAACAGACAGATCAGGATATCACTCACAGGACCAGCAATCACAGGCAAAGCAGTGCTAAGCTTATAGCCGGCGCTGGTTCCCTGGAAATTTCCGCTTTTAAGGCTTCCAGGGTCCGGAAGTGAGGCCCGAGAGAAGGCTCCGCCCCATAGCCATGTGGACGGGGAGGCGAACTATGACAGCAGGTCTACCTTTCACATGGGCGACAAGGATTGCTTATCCTGGGTGTTTTTTGTGACCGGAATGGATAACCCAACTCACGTTCTCTGCAAAATTTGTAAAAAAATAGAGGCCTTAATAGAGGCAGAAATTCAAATAATTTGTCTACTAAATGCATGAACCATCATGAACCAACCAACATGCAAATCTTACTGAGCTAAAATGTAGCCTACCGAGCATCCCCCATCACCCAAAGCCCCATCAACCACATCTGATACTACTTCCTCCTTCGTCACCTTCAAAACTGTTCTCACCCAGGTCTCCACCCACAGAAGCTTCACTTGTTCACCCACTACAGTTGGGGTGAGCAAGAGCCCAGCAGTTGTTAAGGAAGTGGACATGCCTATGGATGTTGACCAATCTCATAGACCGAGCACACCACATGTTTCACAACCCACCATAATATCTCTGCTTGTGTGACGCCCTGGACCCCAGGGTCACAGGTCATGACACAACATCATACACCCCCCCATTCCCTAGACAGGTCACACCAGTCACACATGAAACCCTTGTTGCCTCCCTCCAGGATTGATGTCCACACCAGGTGGGGCGGAGCCAGGCGGTTGGCACCGCCCACCGAGGAGTTCACAGACCTGGAGGTGGGAAAACACAGAAGTCGGACAGACAGTCAGTCAGTAAGTAGTCAGTGAGAGAGTCCCGTTGTGGGCAGTAGAGTGAGTGAGGAGTGGAAAACTGTGGGTGTCTGGGTTGGACCCAGGCACATCCAGCAAGATCGGCAGACGGTGACCGTCTGCAGGAGTTGGCCGGTACTAAACCGGGGAGCCGATTGGAGCCAAGCACCAGGCAGGGTACTCAGACCCCAACTAGGCTTAAAGCCAACCTCTAGTCAAATTTTCTGATTGCGGTCTGGACCTCAGGGGTTCATTCCCACCCAAGTCCCGATTGAAGGCAACAGCCCAACCATTCCGGATAAGTGCCACCGCCAAGGGCCAGAGATCCAAAGAGCCAGCGTCTGTGGGCAAAAGGGCTCCTCCGGCACGTATACGTCGGGTAGCGGACTCCTGGTGCTCAGGCATTGGAGTCAAGACACAAAACACAGGTGCAGGGAAACGACAGCCACCATCAACCCATCCAGGGAGAACACCGCAGCCGGTTGCGGGCCCACGTCCATCCAGCCGTTTGGTTTACCAGAGACTTTGTCCATCTGTGTCTGAGTGAGTACACCAGTGCCATCCGGCACCGCGTTGCGCTTCACCGCGACCCTGCACCCTGCAAACCCCATCCTATGGGAACCCAAACCTCTTACCGGGCCCCGGGACCAACCGCCCCTACCCACGGAGGGGTAAACACCTAGCTGCTCCCCGCCATCGCTCCTGGGAACCCCGTCACCAGCAGCGGTGGTGCCCACCATCACCACAATCCATGGGTGGCGTCAAGAACTCTGTATATATCCCAAATCCAAATTCCACCCCCTTTTCACTCGTGGGTGAGGAGCGCTGCTTGAGCCCCGGGTCCGGCCCGCTCGAGCCACCGAGGAGAAGGCACCGGATCCGAGCGCGATCTCCCCGAGCAGCCCCCGAGACGGAGAAGCTGGCCCCCGCCCCCGACACTTGCACCTCCCTTGCAGTACGCCAGTTTGTCGTGTACAAACTACTTTGCCCTCTCTCAGCACACCAGCCAGCCCACAGTTCCACAGTTCTGGTCATGGAAATCGTTATTTCCTCCTACACATGCCAAAGCTAAGAGCTTGAACCTCAATGATGCAAACCTGGTGGTGGCCCTATATGTGGGCAAAATCACATATGTGCCTTGCATGGCTCCAAGTCCTCAACAAGGTTGTGCAACAATTTCTAGCCCAGTATCCTGGCCTGGATGTGCTGCTGCTGAAGGCACAGTCTCTGTATGCTTACCTTAGCCATTCGCGCCTAATCAACTTGCAACCCTACAAAGGTCTTTCGGCCTGCTGGTTAACCACTTGATATGTGATGTGCAGACACAGTAGAATTCCACTCTACATATGTTGCAGCAACTGTAGCAGCAGCAGCGAGCCCTGGTGCATTAAGTCATGAGGCATAGCCTGGGACAGTGCAGTCCGGATATGGGTCAAATCACAATTGCGGAGTTGGCACAGATGAAAGTCCTCTGCACCCTCTTGCACAATTTTGAAATGGCTACAAAGATGGTTAGCACTGATC
The DNA here is from genome assembly GCF_048569485.1 of Anomaloglossus baeobatrachus. Lineage (NCBI taxonomy): Eukaryota > Metazoa > Chordata > Amphibia > Anura > Aromobatidae > Anomaloglossus > Anomaloglossus baeobatrachus. The sequence continues at coordinate 498,210,366 of NC_134353.1, read as the reverse complement.
ATGCCATCATCAGCATCACTATTCCGGACGTCTACATGTTGTAGTACACTTTGAGTAGTGTGTGGGAGTAGGTGGTGGTCCCAGAGGAAGAGGAGAATAAGAAAGGTATAATATTTTCTATAAGGTCCAGACAGTCGTCACAGAGGCGGGTATCATAGGAGGGTGCAGTTAATCAATTAAGTCAGGCTCATGGTACCACACAAGCTGGTAGTGAAGGTGTAGGAGCAGAGCAACAAATGGAGGACGAAGAGGTGATGGGCGCAGAAAACTCAGGCGATGAAGAAGGTATTGATCCCATCTGTGTTGTCCATGGTTGGTAGAAGGGGATAGAGGAACCAAGCTTGAGCGTTACCCTGCCACTAACACAACATGGACTTAGATCTCATGAAAGCGTCCAACACATGAGCGCTAACACATATCGAAACAAGCTTGTAAACCATCTTAATAGTAGTTTTCCACAAGAGCAGTGAGGCAAACTATGTGAAACGCAGTTCTAGAATTCCAACCAAGGGAACGTTGTGACGTCAATGCAGAAACATTAGCAGCAGCAGTTCAAGTAGCAGAAGCAATTTCTGTAAGGTTTGGCACACATTTTTTAGACCATCACATGCACCAGCAGAATAGAGTAGAAGTCTGACATATAGTGAACTACTGGAGAGGATGGTGCAGAAGTATGAGGCCATAAGGGGGCACGGGACCCTTTTGCATTTTGATCTTCAAAAATGGAAGAATGAGCTGAGCTCGCTAGTCACGCTTTGGAAGTTTTGCCTGCCCAGCAGCCCTCGTTCTCTCAGAACGTGTCTTCAGCGCTGCAGGCAGTGTATTGATGGATAAGTGCATGTGACTGTCCCCTGAAAATGTAGACCATCTATCTTTCATATAGATGAACAAGTCATGAATGTCAAATGACTTTGCAACCCCAGTCCTAGACTGTGAAAACTAGGCAATGGTTTACTGTCAGGGGTCTGGGAGTACCAATTGCCACTTTTCCTGTGGTCTGACCTTAATTTTTGGAAATGTGGAGACTCCAAGTAGGGTTGACGCTCCCCAGGGCTTTGGAGTGCTCAGTCCTAGGCCTTGTATTCACTAGGACGTATCACGGATGGCCATTGCCCGGTTCCGTGACCCTGGGGATCGCTTAAAAAGGGGATTTGTACAAGGGGAAAATAAAAATAAAGTGTTTTTCGTGACGCGACTTTCGGTGTGTGGCTTTATGGGGAAAGCCGCCACTGCAAAGTCTCCAGCTGCTGGGGCTGGTGGGATTTGGCAGCTTAGATATAATGGCCCTCTGCAAGTAGAACTAGGCCCCAGGGGAGGATGATGGTGGTTGTAATATATTGATGCAGACATGTAGGGAGAATTCAGACTCACAGGGGCTGCGGTTTAACTTTTGCTTTACTCACTGGTTTGGAGTGGCTGAAACCCGGCTGGTGCTGGTCTCTACCAATTCGGTATTCCCTTTGTTTCAGTGCCGGTGTAGTGATCTGGTGAGCTTTACTTCAATGCACCCATCTGTAGTTGCTGGATTCCCCGTGACCTGGAGCATTTTGGGGGTCCCCTCCTGTTGTCTCCGTCCTGGCTCGTATGGCAGGCAGCTTGAACCTCTCTTGGTAAGGACCTCTGTCCCCTTTCCCAGATTCCCTCTTTGCTGCTGTGCCCCGGACACTAACGTAGATAAGTTCCTTGATGGTCCCCTCACCGGGCAGATTATCATCAGGTGAGCCTGAAGCGTCTTCCTGAACTAGGGCTCTGTACCCCACCGGTGCTTGGTCCAGTGAGTACTCGCACGGTTCTCTCCCTCGCAACCATCCTTCTTTTTACTCCATCAGACACTTTACACTTTCCGTCTGTGTACTGACTTCTGACTGAACGTCTTACTGACTTAATGTCTGTCGACTTACTGTCTGACAAGATGTCCGTCTCCCATAACTTCACTGACTAGCCCCTTCTCCTCCCAGGTTTCTAGCTAGTGGATTGGATGAGTCCCAACCAATAGGTGGCCATCCATCAGGTCCATCTCTAGCCTGTTACCCAGTCCGAGGAAAAGGACGTGGATTTGTGTGTGTTGTGGTGTTTACTAGCACTGATCTGCCAGGAATCCGGGGTTAGATGTAGTACCCTGTGGCACCTGACACTCAGGGGTGCCACATTGTCTCAAAATTGTCTTTTGCCTATAGTGCCAGAGTTTTGGGAGCAAGAGGCCTTCACCTGTCTGTTATCTTGCTGTCTATGATGAAGGTAGAAATGTTGGTTGAGGCGTTGTTACAGGGCCGGTCCCACGCATCCATGTTGTGCATTTCGACTATTTGTAGTCTGTGCCAATTGTTGCCACTTTTCCTGTTGTCTGACCTTAATTTTTGGAAATGTGGAGATTCCAAGTAGGGTCTCAACATTGTCTTTTGCGTGTAGTGCCAGGGTTCTGGGAGCAAGAGGCCTATGCCTGTCTGTCATTTTGCTGTCTCTGGTGAAAGTAGAAATGTTGTTTCAGGCCTTGTTACATGTTGCGATGTTCATGTATTTGTAGTCTGTGCCAATTGTTGCCACGTTTCCTGTTGTCTGACCTTAATTTTTGGAAATGTTGAGACTTCAAGTAGTGTCTCAAAATTGTGTCTTGTATGTCCTAGAAGGGGGGTGTGAGCAAGAGGCCTAATCCTGTCATTCATCCACCTTTTGATTCTTTAAAATGGAAATGCAAGGCCACATTTGGTCTGGAAGTCAATGAAATCAGGCAGTCCTGAAATTAATATGCATTGAAGAACACAGTCACATAGCTGCAGAGTTGTGGACTGCTATCCAGGCCGATTTTGATCAATGGCTGTCTCTACTGAACCTGTAGCCAGGGAAGGCTGTGTGGGATAATGGTGCATACCTGGTGGTGGCACTACACCTGGGAAACATCACAGATGTGCCTTGCATGGCTCACGTCCTCAATCTGGTTGTATAGAAATTTTAAGGCCACTATTCTGGCCTAGATTTGCTGCTGCAGGAGGGAATTGCCAGGCCACATCCTGTGTGTTGCATGGACCATATCTCACTGCTGTGGAAATACACTATGGGGAAATGGGGAGACAATTAATATGCCACTGTCCTGCTGTCTGCCTGAAGTGTTGGTTTTTTAAATCAAGACTCCAAGCTGGGTTTCCAAGTTGTGTCTTGCCTGTACTGGCAGAGGTGTAGGAGCAAGAGGCCTAATCCTGTCACTCATCCACCTTTTGATTTTTTAAATTGAAATGCCAGGCCACATCTTGTGTGTTGCATTAACCATACCTCACTGCTATTGAAATACACTGTGTGCCTGGAATGTTTTAAATATCAAGACTCCAAGATGGGTCTCCAAGTTGTGTCTTGTCTGTACTGGCAGAGGTGAGAGAGCAAGAGGCCTAATCCTGTCACTCATTCACCTTTTGATTTTTAAAATGGAAATGCCAGGTCACTGTAACAGCGTGTCCCTCCCCCACCTGTGCTCATGGTGTAAGAATCTGTCTCTCCTTGACTGTCCTGTATGTACTACTGGTGGGGGATTGTTTTTTCTTCTCAGCATGGGACTTCTCCAGTCAGCAACTTGGTAAACAAGACAGAGCCAGGAGTCTAAAGTCCATTCATGTATCAAATGCCATTAAATGTCTGGGCGGAGTTGGGCCCACCTTAGGGGCTGACCCCAGGAGAGAAGAACAATGAGACCCATGTTAGGTTAGTTTGTTGGATCTCGGCTGGAGAAAGGCGAGGATCTGTGCTGAGGGCAGGTCCTTGTGCCTGTGTATGAACTATGGGACATTGAAGATCAGCTGCTACGTGGGATTGTGTTGTCTCCGCCACGCTATTGGATTTAAGGAACACATCTAAGGACTGTCGTTGCATTGTCCTTGGCGTCGGATTGCTGTGTGCCGCCCCGGATCTGTTTTCTTTGTGTAGATTCATTGTGAACTCTAAAGAACCATTTGGATATTGGATGTTTTATGCTCCCTGCCTCATTAAATCTTGTTGGATTGTTCATCAGCCTGGCGTCCCTTACTGCTCTGTCACATACCCCGTCACAATCACATCCTGTGTGTTGCATAGACCATGCCTCACTGCTGTGCAAAAACACTATGGAGAAATGGGGAGGGGAAAATTAATACAATTGTTCTGCTGCCTGCCTAAAATGTTTTTAAATATCAAGACAACAAGATGGGTCTCCAAGTTGTGTCCTGTCTGTACTGGCAGGGGTGTGGGAGCACCAGCTCCATACCTGTTTCTTATCAACCTCAATATTTCTTATGTCAATAGTCTAGGAAGCTAATGGCTATGCCAAAACAGGCTTGCTGCACTGTCAGATGTATTTTTGCTGTTTTGGAAGCTTTTTGACCCCCTTAAAGTTGTTTTCTCTGCCTTCGGTTTGGGGTTCAAAAAGGTTCGACAAATGGTTTGGCAAACAGTTTGGTGAACATAGGGAAATTTGCCAAGGTTTGGCGAACTGAACTTTGAAAGGTTCGCACATCTGTACTCTCTATCAACATCTGTTTGTAGGGCAATTGTCCTACTCTTACCCCAATTTTGTTTTCTTTTGCAGCCCCTTCGAGAAGTTTTGTGACTGCAGCTGACTGGAAGTGACCTATTGTGCTTGGTTCTCAGAAGGTTCTGAGAACAAAGATCCACAGCACTCAAGGGACGTCGTGGGACATTACACCATTCAATGACGACAGTAATACGTGGATTTCTTTTTAATTAATAAATTGGTGAACTAAGGAGTGTGGTGGAGTCTTTATCCAAAAAACTATTTTTTCCTGTGTGTTTATGTGTTCTTTAACTCTACAATTACCAGGATAGTAATGGGGATATCTTATAGATGCCCTCCAACACTAACCCCTTGGCTTGATGCCAGCTGTCAATTCACAGCTGACATCAACTCCAAACATATTACCCCGATTGCCAATGTACCATGGTAATTGGGAAGAGCAGCAGAAAGTTTGGGTCCCCATTCACTTATATGGGGCTAGGGGTCCTGGTTCAAGTTCAGGTCAAGTCCGTGTCCAAAACCAAACTTTCAATTGAAGTTCGGCCTTATTTGGCAAACCCAAACTACCACGGGTCCACTGTTCCCTATTTGCAATATACATTATCTTATCAGAGAAATCAGTTTCTTTCCTCTTCCTGGACTGATTTTTCATTCAGAATATTCACATATCACATATAAAATTGAAATTCATTGAATACAGACTACCCTATTGCTGAGATTAGATGCCAATTTGTTATACACATTTCTATGTAAAGGGTGAAGAGGGTAGGGGGGGAGGCAGGTAATGTAATGGCTGCAGCAAGTTCTTCTGAGAGGACAGTAAAGGCCGCTTTACACACTGCGATATCGGTACCGATATTGTCAGTGTGCGTACCCGCCCCCATCGGTTGTGCGACATGGGCAAATCTCTGCCCGTGTCGCACAACATCGCCCGGACCTGTCACATGGACTTACCTTCCCTGCGACGTCGCTGTGACCGTCGAACCGCCTCCTTTCTAAGGGGGTGGTTCATTCAGCGTCACAGCGACGTCATAGCAGCATCACTGAATAGCCCAATAGAAGCGGAGGGCGGAGATGAGCGGGACGAACATCCCGCTCACCTCCTTACTTCCATATTGTGGCCGGGAGGCAGGTAAGGAGAGGTTCCTCGTACCTGCGGTGTCACACGGAGCGATGTGTGCTGCCGCAGGAACGAGGAACAACTTCGTTACTGCTGCAGTAACGATATTTGAGAATGGACCCCCATGTCACTGATGAGCGATTTTGCACGTTTTTGCGACGATGCAAAATCGCTCATAGGTGTCACACGCAAAGGCATCGCTACAGCGGCCGGATGTGCGTCACAAATTCCGTGACCCCAACGAGATCGCTGTAGCGATCTCGTAGCGTGTAAAGCCCGCTTTACTCTTTAACTTCAGGTTATGTGTCTTGAAGTTAGTTTCCCATGATATTCTTTCTTTGTTCATTGCAATTACATAGGTTCTATTGAAAGTCAAGGTTATTTACAGGATGTAAATCCTGGTAGCTATCAGATTCTATTTGATTTTTGGGTGTAAGTCAATATAGATGACTGACTTGAATACCTATTATAAAGACCTGAATTTCCTTTGTGTTTTATTTGTTCACCACAAATCAGCACCCTTTGTTGCTATGAATAACATTGTTACTATGACATTTACAGTAATTTATCTAATATACTATATTGTGTAAAAGGTGTGGAAAAAATAACGCAAATTAAAAATTCTTTACAAAAACAGAAGTGTTAATTATTATTTTTTATCAATTATCAAAATGGACAGGGAATAAACAAAACAAAAATCTAAATCAAATCAATATTTGATGTGACCATCCTTCAAAACATCACTAAAGCATCTATTCTTTTAGACACACTTGCACACAATTTTTGAAGGAACTCAGGAGAGAAGTTGTTACAAACATCTCGGAGAACCAACCACAGGACTTCTGTATATGGGGCTTTCACAAATTCTTCTGTTTCTTTATGTAATCCCAGACAGACTGGATGACATTGAGATCAAGGCTCTGTGGGCCATATCATCACTTCCAGGACTCTTTGCTCTTCTTTATACTGAAAATAGTTCTTAGTGACATTGGCTGTATGTTAAAGGTCATTATCTTGTTGCAAAATAAATTTGGAGCCAATCAGACACCTCCCTGCATGATGGATACTCATCTGCCTTTATTTCCGCACCACTGAGGACCCAAAAATAGGCAAAGTTATGGACTACAGAATCAGTAGTCGACCAAGGGAGCCTAGTGCAGCAGATGAAAAAAAAAAGTAATTATTTTACAGTTTTACTCATTATCACTCCAGATCACCACCTTCTGCTATTATTTTACATTACAGTTTCTATGTTTTCAAGCATAGTTGAGTCACTTGGCTTTGTTATGCTTCTTTGTGAAGTAGATGGGTGTAGCTGAATCACACTGGTTTCGCCCAGTTCTAAGCTGGTGACACTTCTGGACATCTTCCGATTTTGAAATGAAGTATGATGTGTTTTTAATCTGCTACATTACATTTTCTTGGCTGACCACTGCATCTACAATCCTCAATTATCCATTTCTTGGAGCTTCTTTAAAACAGTTTGAACAGCACATCTTGAAACTTCAGTCTGCTTTGAAATCATTTGAGACATTGCTGACGCAGTATTACTACTTTGTGCCTTTTTGCTGCACTGATTCTTGCCATAGTGTGTATAGTGTGACTTGAAACTATCTTCCACAACCTCACCTTCATAGCAGAGTTGGTAAGTTCTTCAGCCCATTTTAAGTCTCTTACACATCTAATTATGTTCAAATAATGATTGTGTTTCAACTTACATTTGAAAATAATGATCATTATTAGAGATGAGCGAACCTGTTCAGTAAAGGTTTGCCAATTTCAAATTCAGTACGAGCTTGAGCTTGTTTGTTCGGGCTCACCAATCCCGATCCCCTGCCCCATAAGTAGAGATGAGCCACCCCAGTGTTTGAGTTCGGTTCGGTTTGTCGAAAAGCGTGTGTGTTCATTGAACGTTCGACGAACATTCTACGAACACCTTCGAACCCCATTGAAACAATGGCAGGCAAACACAAACACAAACAAACACATAGAAAACACCTTCTAAGGTGTCCAAAAGGTGACAAACAAACAACTCACAAGACACCACAAACACATGGAAAAGTGACAAGTACATATACTCATGCTGAAACAAAATAGCTGGACGAGTAAAAGGAGGAGGAGACACAGATCTAGTAGTATCTCCAAATCAAAATGCCATGACTGTGCAACTGGAGCCTTGGTCATTTTGGGCTTCCAATCTGGAAAAATGGCCTGAGCTCGCCACTTACGCTTGGAGATCTTGTCGTGCCCCGCAGCCAGCGTTTTCTCGGAACGTGTATTCAGTGTTGAAAGATAAGCGCACGCGTCTGTCCAGTGACAATGTGGACAGACTAAAGGTTACTTTACACGCTGTGATATCAATATCGCTAGTGAGCATACCCGCCCCCGTCGGTTGTGCGTCACGGGCAAATCGCTGCCCGTGGCACACATCATCAGTTACACCCGTCACACAGACTTACCTTCCCTGCGACGTCGCTGTTGCCGGCAAACCTCCTTTCTAAGGGGGCGGTTTGTGCGGCGTCACTGCGACGTCACTAAGCGGCCGCCCAATAGAAGCGGAGGGGTGGAGATGAGCGGGCGGAATATCCCGCCCACCTCCTTTCTTCCTCATTGCCGGTGGACGCAGGTAAGGAGATGTTCGTCGTTCCTGCGGTGTCACACATAGCGATGTGTGATGCCGAAGGAACGACGAACAACCAGCGGCATGCACCAACAATAATATTATGAAAAGGAGCGAAGTGTCAACGATCAACGATTTTTGACATTTTTGCGATCGTTGATCGTCGCTCCTTGGTGTCACACGCAGTGATGTCTCTAACGACGCCGGATGTGTGTCACTAACGACGTGACCCAAACGATGTATCGTTAGCTATGTTGCAGCGTGTAAAGCACCCTTAACGTTCATCAAGATGAACAAATCATGGATTCGCAAGGACTTTTCTACCCCTGTGTCATCCTTGGGAGATTAAAGGTTTGTGGCTTTCTGATTGTGCTTCATGAAAATCAACATTTTAAGTTTGCAACTGTGGGACAATTGATGCCACTTAAGTGGTGTCTGTGGCCAAATTTTTGGAAAACATAGATACTCTTGTTGGAGTCTCCTTGCTGTGTTTTACATGATTTTAGAAGGGCATGACATGCCTAAGAGGTTGGCTTTCAGCATCTGCAACTGTTGGTTACAGAAATGCTGACTTTCCGCCTGGTGGACACAGAGGATTTTTGAGACCTTATGTCCATTGCAGTGCCCCAAGAGCAGAGGCCCAGTCACCACTACTTCTCCAAGAAAGGTGTTCCTGCGCTACGCCAGTATGTCTCACATGACATCACCACTTCCTTGAGAAATTCTGTGTGTGACAGGGGGCATTTCACCACAGATACTTGGAACAGTAAGCATGGACAGAGGCGTTACATGTTGCTGACTGGGCACTGGGTAACTATGGTGAGAGATGGAGAAGGGTCTGCTGTACAAATCTTGCCGTCCCGACGAGTTGTGCGTCAATCCTCTGTATGTAGAAGTTCCTCCACTGCTTCTGCCTCCTCCACCTCATCTCGGACCTCCGCCCAAAGCCTGTCTGGTAAGGCCACCCATGTTGTAACTGCGCACAAGGACTCCCACACACCTCCATAACTATGCTGGCAGCAGAGCTCAACGGCATCAGGCGGTTTTTACTTTGAAATGTATGGCAAATGTGAGTCACACCGCTGAGGAGTTGTGGTCAGCTATGGAGATCGAGTTTCATCAATGGTTGTCTCCACTCAACCTGCAGCCTGGGAAGGCCGTGTGCGACAATGCTGCAAACCTGGGTGCATCCCTTCGCCAGGGCAATGTGACACACGTGTCTTGTATGGCTCACGTGTTGAACCTGCTTGTCCAGCAATTTTTAAACCACTATCCCGGCCTACATGGGCTTCTTCAGAGGGCACGTTCGCTATGTGCTCACTTCCACCGTTCACACCCCGCAGCTCAACGACTTGCATTGCTCCAGAAGTCTTTCGGCCTGCCGGTTCACCGCCTGAGATGCGATGTGCTGACACGCAGGAATTTGAATCTGCACATGTTGCAGAGACTGTGGCAGCACCGCCGAGCACTGGTGCAATACGTTATGACGTATCATGGCTAATGAGATCTAGATGTAGGGCAGATCACGCTGCTGGAGTGGTCTCAGATCAAGGACCTATGCACCCTTCTTCAGAATTTCGAAATGATGACGAAGATGTTTAGCGCTGACGATGCCATTATCAGCATGACAATTCCGGTCATCTACATGCTGGAGCACACTCTCATTATTCGGAGTCAGGTGGTGGGACAAGAGGAAGGGGAGAAAGTACAGGAGGAGTCATATGCGGAAGGGATAACAAGATCTCCAAGGTCCAGACGGTCAGCAGCACCAAGGCGGCAGGCATGTGACGGTGAGGGAGAGGGATTAACAAGGGTGCATGGTAGCAGCCAAACTGTTGAGGATGGTGCAGGAGCCCAGGAAGAAATGGAGGACGAACTGGCGATGGGCATGGAAGAATCAGCATATGAGGGAGACCTTGATAATATTTCTGTTGTGCGAGGTTGGGGGGAAAGGGCGCAGAGGAAGGAAGCATGATTCTCACCTTGCCGCCAACAACACAGCAAGGACTTGTTCCTCCTGGATGCGCAAGACACTTGAGTGCCTTCTTGCTGCACTACCTACAAGATGATCCTCGGATTGTCAGAATTCGAAATAATGCTGACTACTGGGTTTCCACACTGTTAGATCCCTGGTACAAGACAAAATTTGGCGAAATCAGTCCTGCCATAGAAAGGGACGCACGTATGCAGCAGAAGCTGGTACGCAGTCTTAGATCGGCTTTTCCACTAAACATCAGTGCTGCTGTTTCTAACTTGCCAACCATGGGACTGTCGAGTCATCATCACTTAAACCGTACTAGCAACACCGTATCTGGTGGTAACAGCAATTTTATGGAACCGTATCATGAATTTTTTAGACCATCCTTTGCATGGCTACAAGACACAAGAAGTCTGAGACATAGTCAACTCCTGGAGAGGATGATACAGGAGTATCTCCAAGTGAATATCAATGGCATGACTCTGCAACTGGATCCTTGCTCATTTTTGGCTTCCAATCTGGAAAAATGGCCTGAGCTCGCCACTTACGCCTTGGAAATCTTGTCGTGTCTCGCAGCCAGCGTTCTCTCGGAAAGTGTCTTCATTGCTGCTGAGTGTGTGCTGACAGATAAGCGCACGCGTCTGTCCAGTGACAATGTGGACAGACTAACGTTCATCAAGATGTATAAGTCATGGTTCCGCAAGGACTTTTCTAACCCTGTGTCATCACGGGGAGAGTAAAGGCTTGTGCCTTTTTGATTTTGCTTCATGCAAATCAGCATTTTAAGTTTGCAACTGTGGGAAAATTGATGCCACTTAAGTAGTGTCTGTGACCAAATTTGGCGAAATAATTTGTGCCATAGAAAGGGACGCATGTATGCAGGAGTATCAGCAGAAGCTGTTACACAATCCTAATAGGTGTACGCAGACGTTTTTAACAAGAAAAAGGCTGAGACCCTGCCGCCAGATAAACAATATGACTGCCCGATTGACCTACTCCCTAGATCTACTCCTCCTCGCAGTCGTATCTATTCCTTGTCTCAGGCCAAGACCCAAGTGATGTCCGATTACATAAAGTAGAATCTGTCAAGAGCTTTCATTCAGAAGTCCTTCTCACCGACCGGAGCAAGTTTCTTTTTTGTTAATAAAAAAGATGCGTCTCTTCAGCCATGTATCGACTACAGAGGGCTCATTCAAATAACAGAAAACAAACAAATACCCGCTTGCAAAAGAGAATGACACTCACCAGATATATGCTGTGTAGAAACGAATTTATTCAAGCTTGGAGGTTACATGTGCAGGGCGGGTAGGTGGGGAGGGAGAGCTAAACACGTCCGACGATGGCCGTTTCGCACTTGCAAAGTGCTTCAGCTGGTCTGCACATGTAACCTCCAAGCTTGAATAAATTTGTTTCTACACAGCATATATCTGATGAGTGCCATTCTCTCTTGCAATTGGATTTTACATTGTCTTCTTTCATGTGCACCCCAGAGCTGTACTGATCCATGCCGTTATATATAGGACTTGACAACATATTTGTCTATGGTGCGGAGTAGTGCCCCGATTTTCTCTTTATATATTGAAACAAATACCCGCTGCCGCTCATACTAGAATTGTATGACTGACTCCGAGGATCCAGAATCTGCTCCAAGTTGGACCTCCATGGTGCGTACAATCTGCTTTAGATACAGTTGGGGAAGACTACCTTCAACACCCGTGACCACCACTATGAGTATTGCGTAATGCCATTCAGGCTCATCAATGCCCTGGTGGTCTTTCAGGAATTTGTCAACGACCTCTTCTGAGATCTGCTGTACACATGTGTAGTGGTGTATCTTTACAATATTTTCGTTTTTTCACCAGACCTACCTACGCACAGGAGAAATGTTCGTCAGGTGCTGCAGAGGTTAAGGGAGAACCATCTCTTCGCCAAATACGAGAAGTGTCTGTTCGAACAGTCGTCCCTGCCTTTCTTATGCTACATCATATCGAATACTGGCCTTAGGATGGATCCAGACAATTTGTCAGCAGTACAAAAGTGGCCATGTCCTGATAGTTTGAAAGCGATCCAGTGGTTCCTCGGGTTCACCTATTACTACAGGCTTTCATTTCGCGGTTCTCGTCCCTAGCTCTTCCCATCTCAGCCTTGACCTGCAAAAGGGAGAATCCTAAAGTTTGAACTCAAGAGGCAGATAAAGCCTTTATGTCCCTCAAATAGGCCTTCACTTTGGCTCCAGCGCTAAATAGACCTGACTCTAATAAGCAGTTTACCATTGAAGTGGATGCTTCATCTTCTGAAGCCGGTGCAGTTCTCACATAGTAGTCTGCTAAAGGTAAGACTGTAACTTGCGGATTCTTTTCCAGGGCTTTCTCTCCAGCCGAGCGCAGCTACTCGATTGGCAATCGGGAGCTGTTGGCCATAAAGATAGCTCTGGAGGAATGGCGTTATCTACTGGAAGGAGCTATGCACACTATCATCATTTAACTTGGCTTATCTACAGTCAACTCAGAGGATGAATCCATGCCATGCCCGGTGGTCACTTTTCTTACCTTGCTTCAACTTCGTGCTGCATTTCCGCCCTGCAGAAAAGAATGTCAAGGCTGATGCACTGTTGTGATAATTTCTGTTGGCCGATCAGGAGGAGGAACCTCAACACATAATTGAGCCGTCCAGGATGGTGACAGTGGCTCCCATAGACATGTCCCAGGTTCTTTCCGGTAAGACGTTTGTTGCTGAAGCAGACAGGAAGGGAGTTCTTCTGTGGGGCCATTCCTCTCAGCTGGCCCGTCAGGCTGGACAGGAGATGTCATTGCAGTTGACATCACGATATAATCGGTGGCCTATATTGCGACAAGATGTCCTGGACTTTGTGTCGGCCTGTCCCTCGTGTGCCCGTAACAAGACACTGAAGAAGTTGCCTGCTGATCCACTGCTCCCTTTGCCGGAGCCATCTGCTCCCTGGCAGCACATCGGGATGTACTTTATCAGAGATCTGCCAATTTTCCCCGGTTGTATCGTAATCTGGGTGGTAGTGAACAGATTCTCTAAAATGGCCCATTTTATGCCACTGAACCATTTGCTATCCCTGACAGTGCTCGATAATCACTTCATTCAGCACATCTTCCGGCTGAATGGTCTACCACTCAACATCAAATCCAACAGGGGTGTCCAGTTCGTTTCTCTGGAGGGATTCCTGCAAGCTGCTGGATGTTATTTCGGACTTTTCATGGGCCTACCATCCGCAGTCCAGTGGCCAAGTGGAATGGGTGAACCAGATTCTGATGAACTTTCTGCAACACTTCATCAATGAGCATCACAGTGACTGGGTCAAGCTCCTCACTTGGGTGGGGTTTTCGTATAACAACCACGTAAGTGAGTCCTCCGCCAAGTCTCCTTTTCAGATCGTATATAAACAGCGACAAAGAATCCCGTACCCAGTGACGCTCACCTTTGGCAATCCTGAGGCTGGTTCCCTCGTTAAGACGTTCTCTGACATCTGGGTAGAGACTAATGGCGGGCTTTACACGCTGCGACATCGCTAGCATCGGCTAGCAATGTCGCGTGCGATAGCACCTGCCCCCGTCGGTGGCACAATATGTGGTGATCGCTGCCGTAGCGAACATTATCGCTACGGCAGCATCACACGCACATACCTGTGCAGCGACGTCGCTGTGACCGGCGAACCGCCTCCTTTCTAAGGGGTCGGTTCGTTCAGCGTCACAGTGACGTCACAGCAGCGTCACTGAACCGCCGCTCAATAGAAAAGGAGGGGAGGAGATGAGCGGCCGGAACATGCCGCCCACCTACTTCCTTCCTCATTGCTGGCGGGACGCAGGTAAGGAGATGTTTGTCGTTCCAGCGGTGTCACACATAGCGATGTGTGCTGCCGCAGGAATGACAAACAACATTGTTACTGCAACAGCAACAATAATAGGTGTCACACACAACGACATCACTAAAGCGGACGGATGTGCGTCACAAATTCCGTGACCCCAACGAGATCGCTTTAGCGATCTCGTAGCGTGTAAAGCCACCTTAAGTCCTCCCTGAAGCAGACCTCTGTTCGTATGAAGAGGCATGAGGACAAGAGACACCTAAACCATCCAATGTTCCAGCCCCGGAGACAAGGTATTGCTCTCTTCCAGATACGTTCGCCTCAAGTTGCCGTCCTACAAGTTGGGTCCCTGCTTTATTGGTTTCTTTGAGGAGCTTCAGTGGATTAATGTGTTTTCCTACAAATTTAAGCTCCCGTCCTCCCTACACATCCCCAACTCTTTCAATGTATCACTCCGCAAACCTGTCATCCTGAGACATTATCACAAAGATCCAGGTAGCTCTCTGCCTCCGGTCAGTGATGAAGACATATGTGAGGTAAAAGCAATCCTTGCAGTGAAAGAGGTCAGAGGTAAAAACTGCTACCTGGTGGACTGGAAGGGCTTTGGTCCTGAGGAGAGGTCATGGGAGCCAAGGGGGAATATTAATACCACTCTTCTCCTTATGAGATTCCCAAAAAAGGAGGGCATAAGGGGAGGCTCTGTAACGTCCATGCCGGCATACTCGCACTGCCCTGCTCCCTTCCCCGGCGAGGATGTTGGTTCGCTCACCTGTCCAGGCATCCTGCGGCATTGGTTCCATCCCCAGCCAAGTCTGGTTAGGGCAGATGTTACGCCCATGCTGGCATCCTCGCAGTCAACTGCTCCCCTCCCCCAGCGAGGACGTTGGTTTGCTCACCTGTCCAGGCATCCTGCAGCAGCGGTCCCATTCCCGGCCTATACTGCTGCCTCCCAGGGTGTCTGTACACCATGCAGGCTTCCAGCCTCTGTCCGTAGGATGCACCCCCTTTCTTAAAGGGACAGCTTTCTCCTAACCCGGAAGTGCTTCCCAGGTCAGCTGGGAGGCTGCAGATACTTAAGGCACCCCTGCCCTATCAATGGAGCCTGGGCAACGAGTTCATGTGTTGCTAGTTCTCAGGTCCCCTACCACTGTGCTGCTGTTTACATTGTGTTCATCCCGTTGCTCATACTTGTTTATGTTACAGAATGCTGCTGCTGTTAACTCTACTTGCTGATGCTCTGGCTGCTTACTACGATACCCACTGCCATATGGTATTATCACCAGCTGCTGCCATTCATCCATTTGTCCATCCATCCTACCAGAATATCAACCTCTACCGGCCGCTGCTGTTGCGAGCCGCTACCCCGGTCACCTACCACGATACCCACTGCTATGTGGTATCATCACCAGCTGCTGCCGTTCATCCATCCATCCGTCCATCCTTCCATCCATCCCGATTGGAACTTCGACATCTGCTGCTGCTGTATCCTATTATCAGAGACTGTCGCTCCCGTACCCCTGGAGCCAGCTGTCGCAGTACCAGTCAACTCGAGTGGCAACTGGACTCACACATGCAGTGTAACACCCTCACCATCAGGGGCTCTGGAGAAAACCAGCTGTAGGTTCGTAGTCAAGCTCCTCTGGGTGTTTTGTGTACTGTGGCCCAGTGACCTTACTAATGTCGCGGGCGGGGAGGAGGGTGTCAGCACACCGCGCTCACCCCTTCTGCTCGGGTCCGGCAGCTGCTCAGTGGTGGCTCGAGCGGTGGGCCGGATCCCGGGGTTTCTCGAGCGACACTCCTCGCCCGTGAGTGAAAGGGGGTTTTGTGGTTGGGTGTGGGGATTGTTATAGTTCGTGACGCCACCCACGGTTGTGGTGATTTCACCACCGCTGCTCAAGGTGGGGATCCCGGGGATGGTGATGTGGAGCAGCCAGTTGTTGTGTTGCCCCTCCGTGGGTAGGGGTTGGTGATCCCGGGGCCCAGTGGGGTGCAGGGGCGCAGGGGCAGCGCTGTGCCTTGCGGCACTGAGGTACTCACTCAGCCAGTAAACACGACACAGTTCTCGGTAAACAAACGGCTGGTTGGACGGGTCCCTCGGACGGTTCACGGTGCTGCGGTTCCCTGCAGTTAGCGGTGACGGTCTCTTCCCTGCACCTTTGAAATGTCTGTTTGGTAGCGGTGGATTCCCACCGGTTACCCGCTCCCCGACTGCAATCTGTGCCGGAGGAGCTCCACACTTTGCCCGCAGGCGCCGGCCCTGGGAAACTGGTGCCTTGGCGGTGGCGGTGTTTCCCCGTTGTGGTTGGACCTTTGCCGTCAATCAGGACTTGCTTGTTGGGGGATCTACGTCCCCTTCACTAACGGATTTAGCAATTTACAGCGACTCCAAGCCTTGCTGGGATCCGAGAAGCCCCTGCTCTGGTGCTGACTGCCCTTTGTATACTGCTCCAGACCCCCGGATACACACAGCCTCCGTGGTCCTTCCAGCAACCTCCAGACAGTCCCACTGCAGATCTTCACCACTGTCTGCTGACCTTGCTGACTCCGTCTGGGCACACAGCCACAGACCAACTTCAGGCTTTCTGTCACTTTTACTGCTGTTTCACTCTAGCTCCCTCCTGAGCTACACTCTGTTCACCTCCTACTCCTTTCTCCTCCCTGGCTGAACTCTGTTGTTACTCCTTCCACTTCCTCCTCCTGGACTCATCTGCACTCAAGCCCTGCCTGGGCTAATCTGCCTGGTTTCTTCCTGCCTCCAGAGTTGTGAGCTCCTCGGTGGGCGGAGCCAACCGCCTGGCCCACCCCCTGGTGTGCATCATCAGACTCCTGGAGGAAGGCAACAAGGATTTGTGGGTTAGCTGGTGTACCTACAGGGAAGGTGGGGTGCGTGTGTGTTGTTATCTGTGTCCCCTGGCTTGCCCAGGGCGACACATTCCCCCTTAGCAAAACGCAGACCGTCCTCGGGCTGCCCGTCCAACACCGATTTTATTTTCCTTTTTGTTTTCTGAAAATGTAAATGGTATAACATTATAAACGGTAAATTATATACATTTTTAATAACAACTCTTCCCAAGACGGGAGGCACATTTACTTTTAACGTTACAACGGTGTACGGTCACGGTTTCCGCTCTCTCCCACCCAAGCAACCTGGCCCTGATGCTGCCCCTAAAACCCAGGCAGCACCCCTTGACCCACAGTCCAGCACAAGTTACCCGAGCGGGATCTGTCCTTCCCCTCCAGAGGGTGGCCACCGGTTCCTTTGGTGGCTGGGCCCTAGCCTGCTCTGCTCAGGGCCCTCCCTCCAACCTGCCTCTCCGGAGACGGTATTGCGGAAACGGTAACGGTACCCAACATATTTACAAGCCACTTAACGTTTGTGGTGCCCTGCAAGTTCACGGGCTTGTCCATGGATAGTTCCCATGCAAAACTTAAACGGTCCCCACGGGGACAACGGTGCCGGCTCCAGCCGGTTGCAATCACAAAAGCAAATCAGGTGAAAAACTCGGTAATTTTCATTTTTATCATCTTTTTGCAAACTTTCAAAACTTTTTCAAACAAACAACAACACTTTCACATTTGCGGACCCCTTTTACTCATAGAACGGTCTCCCTGTACCTAAGTGGGGGTCTACCTAGGTTGGAACGGGTGGACCTTCGGGGCCCGGTGTCAGTGGTGCTAGACAGTGGGGTAGAGGGAACAATCGGTTCCTCCTCCCTGCTACAGTGTGGGGCAGGCGGAGGTGTAGGGGGGCTGGGTACAGGTTCATCCCTGGGCACTGGCACTGGTTCTGGCTCACGGTTAACCGCTTCCACTACTTCTTCATCCACGGGTTGTGGGAACAGTATCACTGGAAGAATCACCGCGCCGTTCTGTGTAGGCCAGTTTGCTGGGAAGTCACCCATTACAGTGTGGATTACCTCTGCTGCCTTCTCCACTGGTGGAGGAACCGGTACTTCAGCCTCTGTCTTTAACGCTGGGGGGCATTTTTTTAGATGGTCCCGAGAAACTGTGGCTAGGGTGCCCCCTTGGTCACGACTGATCTGGTAGGTCTTCCCATCTCCCCATTCTGTGGGTTGTATGACGTAAGAGACTTGCTCCCACTGATCATCCAGCTTGTGGGTTTTTCTCTTCCGTTTCAGCACCACATCTCCTGGCTGGAAAGGACCTGCGGGCGCCTTCTGATTGAACCGGTGCTCCTGCTGCTCTCGGCTTCGACTGAGGTTTTTCTCCACATACTCCTGGATTTGCCGGTACTGTGCCCTCCTCCGACTTTCCCACTCCGCCGTTGAAGGAAGTGCTTCCGGGGCTTCCAACCCCATCTCCAGATCCACCGGCAGGCGGCCAGGCCGAGCCCTCATCAGATACGCTGG
This sequence comes from Anomaloglossus baeobatrachus, assembly GCF_048569485.1. Taxonomy (NCBI): domain Eukaryota; kingdom Metazoa; phylum Chordata; class Amphibia; order Anura; family Aromobatidae; genus Anomaloglossus; species Anomaloglossus baeobatrachus. Next base: position 498,191,948 of record NC_134353.1, on the reverse strand, counting down.
GGTGCACTTCGTCGAGCTAGACGGGATATTATTGTACATGTCGACCAAGTCAGGTAGCTTTTCCGGCCACATGTTCCGTTCTTCCAGTGGTAGCGTCTTGAGGAGCCCCAGGACCAAGTGGTTCATTTTCTCGCACATGCCGTTGGTTTGGGCGTGGTACGGAGTGGTCCGGATCTTCTTGCAGCCGTACAACTGGCAGAATTCGTGAAACACCTCTGCTTCAAAAGCCGGGCCTTGGTCAGTCAGCACCTTCTCGGGGTACCCATGGGGTCGGCAGAAATAAGCCTGGAACGCTCGAGCAGCGGTTTGACCAGTTAGGTCCTTAACGGGGACTACCACCATAAATCTTGAGTAGTGGTCTACCATGGTCAATGCGTAGGTGTACCCACTTCGGCTAGGGGTGAGCTTGACATGGTCCAGGGCAACCAGCTCCAGCGGCTGATGGGTAACTATGGGATGTAACGGTGCCCTCTGGCTAGCCTCGTCCTTTCTCCTCAGTGTACAAGGACCACACTCTCGACACCAGGCTTCCACCGATTCACGCATCCCACTCCAATAGAACCGCTCCCTCAACAGCATCTCCAGCTTCTTCCACCCGAAGTGGCCAACACCATCATGGTATGCCCGCAGGACAGTAGCGACCTCAGCTTGAGGAACGATCAACTGGCATATTTTCTCATGGGTCTTCGGGTTGATCAGCTCACGGTACAGCCTCCCTTGGTGTAGGTAAAGCCGTTTCCGTTCTTTCCACAAGCGTTGGGCTTCGGCTGGAGCGGCAGGGTCTATTCCCATAGCACCTTGTTCCACCAGAGTCTTGACAAGGCGGACAGCCGGCGCGTGGTCCTGGGCGTCCTGCCACTCTTGACTGGGCCGCGGGTCCAGATCTACCCTCTGCTGGCATACTTGTACCCTCTCAGTAGGCGGCTGGTGAAACGCAGGCAACTCGATCTCCTCGAGGTCGTCATCCTCGCACCCCTCTTCTGACAAATGGGGCATCCGGGAGAGTGCATCAGCATTTATGTTGACACGACCAGCTCGGTACTTTATGGTGAAATCATAGTTGGCTAGCCGGGTTACCCACCGCTGCTCCAGCGCGCCCAACTTGGCCGTGTTTAGATGGGTCAGCGGATTGTTGTCCGTAAACGCGGTGAAGGTTGCTGCCGCCAAGTAGTGGCGGAACCGTTCCGTGATAGCCCATACCAACGCCAATAGCTCGAGCTTGAAGGAGCTATAATTCTCGGGGTTCCTTTCGGTCGGCCGGAGTTTTCGGCTAGCGTAGGCAATCACCTTCTCCTTTCCATCCTGGACCTGGGATAGGACCGCTCCTAGCCCCACATTACTGGCGTCCGTGTGGAGGATGAACGGGCGCCCATAGTCAGGGTACGCCAGGACCTCTTCTCCGGTCAAGGCCGCCTTCAACTGGCAAAAGGACTCCTCATGCTTGTCCTCCCACGACAGTGGGGTTCCAATGGGTCTACCACCTTTGGTCTGTCCCACGAGGAGATCTTGCATGGGGGCAGCCATCTTCGTGTACCCCTTTATAAAGCGCCGATAGTACCCCACCAGACCCAGAAACTGCCTTACTTCCCTCACTGTAGTTGGTCTCGGCCAGCTCTGGATGGCAGTAATCTTCTCAGGGTCGGGGGCGACACCATCCGCACTCACCACATGCCCTAGATACTGCACTCTGGGTTTCAGCAGGTGGCATTTTGAGGGCTTCAACTTCATCCCGTATTTGGCAAGGGACGCGAACACCTCGGCCAGGTGTTCCAGATGGGCTTCATACGTCTGGGAATAAACAATCACATCATCCAAATACAGCAGGACGGTCTCGAAGTTTAAATGTCCCAGACAGCACTCCATCAACCGTTTTAAGGTCCCGGGGGCATTGCACAGCCCAAACGGCATGCTATTGAATTCGCAGAGCCCCATCGGGGTGGTGAAGGCGGTCTTCTCCCGGTCCTCTGGGGCCACGGCCACTTGCCAGTATCCGCTGGTGAGGTCAAGGGTCGAGAAGTAGTTTGCAGTTCTTAGTGCAGCCAAAGACTCTTCAATACGAGGTAATGGATAGGCATCTTTATGGGTTATCTGGTTGATCTTCCGGTAGTCCACACACATCCGCATGGTACCATCCTTCTTCTTGACCAGTACCAACGGAGCGGCCCAGGGACTACAGCTGTCCCGAATAACCCCTGCCTCCTTCATATTCCTCAACATATCTTTGGCACACTGGTAATGTGCAGGGGGAATAGGTCTATACCTCTCTTTGATAGGGGGATGTTCACCCGTGGGAATGTGGTGTTGGACCCCCTTGATCTGCCCAAAGTCTAGGGGGTGCTTACTGAAAACCTGCTCGTACTCCTGCACCACCCTGTGTACCCCTGCCTTGTGATGTGTAGGGGTATCATCAGTGCCTACATGTAACTGTTGGTGCCACTCCTTTGCGTCCCCCTGGGGTGGGGGAGTGCTGACGGTAGGTGGGAGTGTGGATGGACTGGCTTCATGGATAGTGTGAGGGTCCAGGGTGAGCAGCTTGGCAATGGTGGCATACCGGGGGAGCCTGACTTCTTCCTCCCCACAGTTCAACACTCTCACGGGCACTCTCCCTTTCTTCACATCTACCAGCCCTCGGGCGGCTACTACAGTGGGCCAGTGCTCGGAAGGCATGGGCTCCATCATCGCAGGGTAGTCACGCCCCTGAGGCCCTACTGCTGCCCTACACCAAATCATCATCTCACTCCTAGGGGGCACAGTCAATGGAGCAACATCCATCACTCTCACTCCACCAATCTCCCCTCCGGTTGAGCTTACATGCTGGCGGTACATCAGGGCGCGGATCTCCCGCTGCACAGCCCTCTGCCGGCTCCCCGCCGCTGTGGCGGCTAGCTGTTGCAATAGGTTCAACACATCAACCATGCAGTGTTCCATCACATTGGTTCCCAGCACTATTTTCGGGTTATGATCACTGGGTTCATTCATGATCACAATCATACCCTGGTGCTGCAGTTCAGCTTGCCCCACTGTCATAGCCACTTGTTTATACCCCATCTGGGTCAATGGAAGTCCATTAGCGGCAATCAAATTTATACTATTGTCTGGAGGCGCCAGCTCGTCTGTGGCCCAATACTGCTGATACAACGTGTACGGTATGGTAGTTACCTGTGATCCAGTGTCCAAGAGAGCCATCACTGGTATGCCGTCCACAGCCACGGGGATGATAGGGCGGGCCCCGATATATCGGTCTCACCAGTCCGGGGGGCCACGGTGTTCTACTCCTGAGGATTGGCCCGGGGCCCCAGGGGTTGCTCGTTTAACGGGCACTGTCGGTAATAATGGCCCGGCTTACGGCACTTGTAGCAGATTGGGGGTCTGCTCCGCGGGTTGTTAGCGCTTCTCCGCTGCATCCAGGGAACATCTTCGGGACTGTCAGCAAGCTGTATCTGCGCTGGAGGCTGAGATCTGGTCAGAGGTTGTAGCGCAGCAAGGATCTTGGCAAGGTCTCCGTCCATGCGACGGACCTGGGCTGCCAGTTCTTCCACTGTGCTGCTCGGGGCTGCAGGTATTAAGGAGGTTGGTTTGGCTGGGGCCGCCACAACGGGAGCTGTCTCGACGGGCCACGGGACGGGTTCCAGAACTTCAGCAGCTGGGGGCTGTAGTGCCTTGATAGCCCGCTCCTTTAACACAGCAAAGTCCACATCCGGGTGTTCCAGGGCCCACAGCCGGAGTTGTTTACGATCCTCAGGAGACCTCATCCCCTGCGCAAATTGCTCCACTAACATCTTGTTGCTATCCGCCTCATTAATAGAGTTCACCCGCTTCAGCGTGCGGAGGGCGGTCTGCAGACGTAGAGCATAGTCCCGAATGCTATCCCCAGCTCGTTGCCGGCACTGGTAAAACTGCATCCTCAGCTCAGCTTCAGTCCGGGTCTCGAAGGCAGTCTGTAGCTTCTTGAAGATGGCGGCTACAGAGAGCCGGTCCCCCTCGGCCCAGGTCTCCGCTTCCTGCTCCGCCGCACCGGTTAGCTGGCCTAGCACTATCGCTGCACGTTGCTTATCAGTCAGGGGGTACAGCTCTAGCAACGGGTTAAGCTTTTTCCGGAAGGCCTGTAGGGCATCCGGTTTCCCGTCATACCGCGGTAGCCAGGCAGCTCCAGGCGCATAGGGCAAGGAAAACGGCATGACCTGAGCAAGCGCGGGGGCTGCGGCACCTCCCGCCGGTACGGCCGGGACCTGGGCAGGCCCATTCCCATCCGCGGGTGCCGCTGCGGCTGCGACCACCACTCCTCCAGCGGCTCCGTCGGGCGCAGACATCTTGTTTCCGTCCCCCTTAGCTCTTTCCGGCCCCTCCTCTCTCGGGGCGGGGTTTTGGCCTTCGCGCCTCTACTGCTCGAGAAAACGCCCGAGCGGGAACTTTTCGCGCCAAAGATGGCGGCTTCTGAAATTTTTCTGCCGGATGTCTCCGGCGGTAACAAGGCGCACCTCTACCTGACGGCAGAGCGGTAGGATCCTGTTCGTGACGCCAAGTTGTCGCGGGCGGGGAGGAGGGTGTCAGTACACCGCGCTCACCCCTTCTGCTCGGGTCCGGCAGCTGCTCAGTGGTGGCTCGAGCGGTGGGCCGGATCCCGGGGTTTCTCGAGCGACACTCCTCGCCCGTGAGTGAAAGGGGGTTTTGTGGTTGGGTGTGGGGATTGTTATAGTTCGTGACGCCACCCACGGTTGTGGTGATTTCACCACCGCTGCTCAAGGTGGGGATCCCGGGGATGGTGATGTGGAGCAGCCAGTTGTTGTGTTGCCCCTCCGTGGGTAGGGGTTGGTGATCCCGGGGCCCAGTGGGGTGCAGGGGCGCAGGGGCAGCGCTGTGCCTTGCGGCACTGAGGTACTCACTCAGCCAGTAAACACGACACAGTTCTCGGTAAACAAACGGCTGGTTGGACGGGTCCCTCGGACGGTTCACGGTGCTGCGGTTCCCTGCAGTTAGCGGTGACGGTCTCTTCCCTGCACCTTTGAAATGTCTGTTTGGTAGCGGTGGATTCCCACCGGTTACCCGCTCCCCGACTGCAATCTGTGCCGGAGGAGCTCCACACTTTGCCCGCAGGCGCCGGCCCTGGGAAACTGGTGCCTTGGCGGTGGCGGTGTTTCCCCGTTGTGGTTGGACCTTTGCCGTCAATAAGGACTTGCTTGTTGGGGGATCTACGTCCCCTTCACTAACGGATTTAGCAATTTACAGCGACTCCAAGCCTTGCTGGGATCCGAGAAGCCCCTGCTCTGGTGCTGACTGCCCTTTGTATACTGCTCCAGACCCCCGGATACACACAGCCTCCGTGGTCCTTCCAGCAACCTCCAGACAGTCCCACTGCAGATCTTCACCACTGTCTGCTGACCTTGCTGACTCCGTCTGGGCACACAGCCACAGACCAACTTCAGGCTTTCTGTCACTTTTACTGCTGTTTCACTCTAGCTCCCTCCTGAGCTACACTCTGTTCACCTCCTACTCCTTTCTCCTCCCTGGCTGAACTCTGTTGTTACTCCTTCCACTTCCTCCTCCTGGACTCATCTGCACTCAAGCCCTGCCTGGGCTAATCTGCCTGGTTTCTTCCTGCCTCCAGAGTTGTGAGCTCCTCGGTGGGCGGAGCCAACCGCGTGGCCCACCCCCTGGTGTGCATCATCAGACTCCTGGAGGAAGGCAACAAGGATTTGTGGGTTAGCTGGTGTACCTACAGGGAAGGTGGGGTGCGTGTGTGTTGTTATCTGTGTCCCCTGGCTTGCCCAGGGCGACACACTAACATGTCAAGCTCACCCGGCGAGCATAACAGCAGACATAGGCAGTTTTACTAAACAACCGATAGAACAATTCCAGAATTCTAGAAAAATGGGTACTTTCCCTTGCCTTGGCTGTGCCACCTGTTCAATCGTTATCAAATATCAGGAATTCTTACATCCCCAAACAGGCAAGAGCTTTACTAACAAAAAGTAACTATATTTGCTTCTCAAATTTTGTGATTTACCTCATGAAATGCCCATGTCACTGTAACGCTTGCGGCTGATGTAGGGGCAGTGAGCAGGATTAGTGGACTAACTGGAACACAGTAGATACCCATATTTACCCTTTAGTAGGATGGGCTTAGCTAAATGCCTACCGCGAGGAGGGCACCAGGTACCACTCTCACGGCAGTGACCGGGACTGTCAAAGCTAACCCCCAGGACAGGAGTCAGACTCAGGTTTAGGCACAGGTGCAAGCAGGTACAAGTGGGATGGCGGAAGCAGACAGGCAGGCAGATATGGACAGGTATGGTGTACATGGCAGGAACAGATGGGTATGGGAAGGCAGGTACAAGTGATGGACACAGGGATAACGGGACCAGAGCACAGGAACCTGACAACTAGCTGGCAGCGGCTGGTATACTTAAACACCCTCTCATTAGGCACCCTAATGAGAGGGTGCTTTAAATACATTAATACATTGTGCCTCTTAGTCATAGGCTGAGAGGTATTTCCTGTAAATTGCCCACGGCCCTTTTAGAGGAGGGCCAGTGTGTGTGCACGCGCTGTAAGCACACTCCTGGGAGACCTGGGAGGCGTGCACAGGTCCCGGGAGGGGAAGAAGGCAGCAGCACATGTGGACGGCTGGGGGAGTGCAGGGGAGGACGCAACCCAGCCTAGGTGGTAAGTCGGTGTCCCTTTAGGGATGGTGATGCTACAGTGACCCCCCTTTATGCACCCTCTTCAGCCCTGAGAAAGGCTTCTTCTCCAGCAATGTCATCAAAGATGGTAGGTGAAGACATGGCCAGTGGTCAGGGAGAACTAGAAGGCGGCTGTCTGACATCCTGACATGGTTGATCTGCATGGGTTCAGGAGCAGGAGTGGCAACCGGAAACTGTGACTTAGGTGACCTCTGGAGAGATGGAGTTAGATGTAAAAGTTCCCTATCACACTTCACCTCCATAGATTGCTCCTGGAACCTAAGGTCGACCCGAGTAACTAAGGAAAACAGGTCATCTAGAGAAGTGGGAATGTCACAGCCTGACATTTCATCATTAATTCTTGCAAATAAGCCTTCCTAAAAGGTGGCCACCAGCGCCTTATTATTGCAGTCTAGTTCCAAGTAGAAGGTGCGGAACTGAACTGCATATTATCCAACAGTCTATACACCCTGACGTAAATGCAGGAGGGAAGATGCAGCTGCAGAGACATGACCCAGTTCATGGAAAACCTTCCAAAAGGCCTCCAGAAAGTTTAGGATGTCAGAGGTGACCGAAACTCTTCTCTGCCGCAGGGGATTGATCCAAGCAAGAGCCTCCCTGCCGAGGTGAAACATCAGGAATGCCACTTTGGCCCGCTCCTAAGGGGACTGATGTGGCAAAAGTTCAAAGTGCAGGGAGCACTGATTGATAATCCATCGTCATTGTTTGGGATCGCCATTAAAACATAGGGGAGCAGACAAACAGGGCCAGGATTCTTTCTGTTGCGGAGCTGCAGGCTAGATGGATGCTGAAGAACCAGCCACACAGATCGTTCAGATGGATGTTAATGGTCCGAAGAAAGGACAGAATCTGTTCCCTTTGTGCCTGCATCTTTGACATCTAATGGAATAGCGCTGGCAGCAACCGGGTGGTGGAGTCAGTGGATTCCATGGCTTACGGCCGGTGTAGGGGCAATGAGTGGGATTAGTGCATCCACTGGACCACAGTAGGGACCTAGGCTTACCATTTAGTGGGAGGGGCATTACTAAGTGCCTACCGTGAGGCGGACACCTGGTGACACAGTCCCAGTCACTAACTTGGGAGTGGTACCTGGCGTCTGCTCGCGGTAGGCACTTAGTTAAGCCCCTTCCACTAAAGTGTAAACCCGGGTTCTTATTGTGGTCCAGTGGTTACACTAATCATGCTTGCTGCCCCCACACCGGCCACGAGTGTTACAGTGTTCTTCTCTACATAGGCAAAACCACCCAACATATTAGAGATATGTTGCCCGTGTTTAAGCTTGTTCAGCATGTTTATCCTATGATCTCTGCGTTAGCACCCATTGTGCAGGTGCCAGGGCATTTCTAAGCTACAATACTGTTATGGACATGGTTATGAACTGTTATGAGTATTAAGAATTATATGAAGTTATCCAAAAAGCAGGACTTAAAATGACGCTTGCACTGTGTACCACACCTAAATCTGCATTCAGACATCATAAGACTCCCAAGACATTCTGGGACTTTCCTGTGATAAGTGAATCATGCTGACTTAGCCTAATATAAAATGATGAAATACATATACAGTGGTACCTTGCTTAACGAGAACAATCCGTTCTGGGACTGTGCTTGTTAATCAAGGTACTCGTTCAGCAGAGCAAGATTTCCCATAGGAAATCATTGCAATGCTGACGATCCGTACCACAACTTCTAAAATGTCCCATCCTGGTCCCCTATTCTATCATTCCACACATGCACAAACACACACAAACACACACAAACACACACAAACACATACAAACACACACAAACACACATGCACGCACGCACACGCACATATTATATGTTCACCTTACCTTCCGTTCCATCGCCGGTCTGCTGGGACTTGCTGTTCTCTGGTACGGGGCCGGGCTGTGTAACGCGTTACCATAATGACGAGGCAGGAAGTTCCCGGCCAGAGCGCTGACGTCAAAGGCAGAGCCGCTTGCCTCTGATTGGCCAGCGCTCTGCCTTTCATTAGCGATGACAGGAAGTTCCTCCCTCGTAGCTATGGATGCAGATACACAGTGTGGACTGGAGCGGAGCGGCGCACTACAGCACCCAGGAGGCCGGCGATGAAACGAAAGGTAAACATATTATCTTATATTATATGCTCACCTTACCTTCCGTTCCATCGCAGGCCTCCTGGGTCTTGTAGTTCGCTGCGAGGACGTCGCAAAGTAACGGGAACTACAAGAACCATGAGACCGGCAGTGTAACGGAAGGTAAGGTGAGCATAATACTGTATGTGTGTGCGTGCGTGTGTGTTTGTGTGTGTTTGTGCGTACATGTGTGTGTTTGTGTAGACTGCAAGTGCGGGTCAGAGTGTGGTGGATGGACGAAACCGGAAGTGTGTGCGGTGAGAATTTCGCTCGTACAGCAAAGCTTTCTCGTAAAGCGGGTTACAAATTTACAGAAAGCTTTGCTTGTTAAGCGAAATTCTCGTTAAGAGGGTTACTCGTTATGCGAGGTACCACTGTACATCTAATATATAAAGCTGAATGTGTGTATGTATGTGTGTGTGTATGTATGTATGTCCGGGATTGGCATCTGCACCGTCGCAGCTACAGCCACAAAATTTTGAACACTCACACTTCTGGACCCCAAGAGCGTCATAGGCTATGTTTTCAGGGGAAGTTTTAACCCCACGCTTTACAGTTCTTCACCAAAAAACCTGCCTCCATTAAAGTGAATGGAGCTGGGAGCCACAGTGCAGCCAGAACTTCAGAAGAATGCGCAGCCACGCCCTTAAATGGAATGTTGGCGTGTCACAATGCAGCCAGGGAAAGAGACAGACACAGACATGGAAAGAAGCAGACACAGGCAGGGTAAGAAACAGAGATAGACAGAGTAAGAGACAGACACAAAGAGACAGACACGGACAAAGAGACAGACTGGCAGGGAAAGAGACAGACAGGAAAAGAGAGGGAAAGAGAGAGACAGGTTAAGAGACAGTCACAGACAGGTAAAGAGACAGACACAAACAAAGAGACAGACACAGGGAAACAGACAGACAGGGAAAGAGAGGGAAAGAGATAGACAGGGTAAGAGACAGACAAAGACAGGTAAAGAGACAGACAAAGAGACAGACACAGGGAAAGAGACAGAGGGAAAGAGACAGACAGGGAAAGAGAGGGAAAGAGACAGACAGGGAAAGAGAGGGAAAGAGAGGGAAAGAGACAGACAGGGAAAGAGACAGACAGGGAAAGTGACAGAGATAGATAGACAGACAGGGAAAGAGATTGAGACAGATGGAGAAAGAGACAGAGACAGTCAGAGACAGACAGCGAAAGAGACAGACAGACAAAGAGATAGAGAGAGAGACAGAGAGATATATACAGAGGGGGAGACAGACATAATTACATTTATATCTATTTGTTTTGTGGTTTTTGTGTGCAGAATACATTTTTGTTAATACATTCTATTTTGTTAACAGCAGTTATAAGCTCTTTTACAGTTTACCCAATAGGAGAAGTGTTACGTATTCTTGGCTCCTAGCCAAGTGATTTCTTTAAATGTATGCGAACTTCCGTGATTAAAGCAGTCATATGTTCTACCTAGATAAGTGCACGTCTTACTGGTCTGTGTATGAATGGCATAGCATTCGTGCTGAGAAAATGACTCATGATTTGGAAGCAGAAGGGTTTTAAGATGTAGATGCATAACTTGGATTGCATCAATACCAAGCGTCCACACCATTGTTCTCCTTAGCGATGACGCTTTGTGCATGAGCAATAGCGTATCATGCCTCTCCACAGTTACATCTCTTCTGGGCATGCGCACACATCCAAACTTTCCACTGGAACTTCTGCCCGCTTGGTATCTACAATGGTATTGGTATATACAATGTACACTGCCACCTGCACCCTGTTTATTTTTTGCATGTACTTTTCCCCTCTTGTTTTATATGCAAATCTCAAAGACATTATACTTACAGTCATATGGAAAAGTTTGGGCACCCCTATTAATGTTAACCTTTTTTCTTTATAACAATTTGGGTTTTTGCAACAGCTATTTCAGTTTCATATCTAATAACTGATGGACTCAGTAATATTTCTGGATTGAAATGAGGTTTATTGTACTAAGAGAAAATGTGCAATCCGGATTTAAACAAAATTTGACAGGTGCAAAAGTATGGGCACCTCAACATAAAAGTGACATTAATATTTTGTAGATCTTCCTTTTGCAAAAATAACAGCCTCTATTCGCTTCCTGTAGCTTTTAATGAGTTCCTGGATCCTGGATGAAGGTATATTTGACCATTCCTGATTACAAAACAATTCCAGTTCAGTTAAGTTTGATGGTGGCCGAGCATGGACAGCCGCTTCAAATCATCCCACACATGTTCAATGATATTCAGGTCTGAGGACTGGGATGGCCATTCCAGAACATTGTAATTGTTCCTCTGCATGAATGCCTGAGTAGATTTGGAGCGGTGTTTTGGATCATTGTCTTGCTGAAATATCCATCCCCTGAGTAACTTCAACTTCGTCACTGATTCTTGCACATTATTGTCAAGAATCTGCTGATACTGAGTTGAATCCATGCGACCCTCAACTTTAACAAGATTCCTGGTGTCGGCATTGGCCACACAGCCCCAAAACATGATGGAACCTCCACCAAATTTTACTGTGGGTAGCAAGTGCTTTTCTTGGAATGCCGTGTTTTTTTGCCTCCATGCATAACGCCTTTTTGTATGACCAAACAACTCAATCTTTGTTTCATCAGTCCACAGGACCTTCTTCCAAAATGTAACTGGCTTGTCCAAATGTGCTTTTGCATACCTCAGGCGACTCTGTTTGTGGCGTGCTTGCAGAAATGGCTTCTTTCGCATCACTCTCCCATACAGCTTCTCCTTGTGGAAAGTGCGCTGTATTGTTGACCGATGCACATTGACACCATCTGCAGTAAGATGATGCTGCAGGTCTTTGGAGGTGGTCTGTGGATTGTCCTTGACTGTTCTCACCATTCTTCTTTTCTGCCTTTCTGATATTTTTCTTGGCCTGCCACTTCTGGGCTTAACAAGAACTGTACCTGTATTCTTCCATTTCCTTACTATGTTCCTCACAGTGGAAACTGACAGGTTAAATCTCAGAGACAACTTTTTGTATCCTTCCCCCAAACAACTATGTTGAATAATCTTTGTTTTCAGATCATTTGAGAGTTGTTTTGAGGAGCCCATGATGCCACTCTTCATAGGAGATTCAAATAGGAGAACAACTTGCAAGTGGCCACCTTAAATACTTTTTCTCATGATTGGATACACCTGCCTATGAAGTTCAAAGCTCAATTAGGTTACAAAACCAATTTAGTGCTTTAGTAAGTTAGTATAAAGTACTTAGGTGTGTTAAAATCCAGAAATTGATAAGGGTGCCCATACTTTTGCACCGGTCAAATTTTGTTTAAATGTGGATTGCACATTTTCTGTTAGTACAAGAAACCTCATTTCAATCCAGAAATATTACTCAGTCCATCAGTTATTAGACATATGAAATGGAAATAGCTGTTGCAAAAACCCTAATTGTTATAAAGAAATAAGGTTAACCTTAATAGGGGTGCCCAAACTTTTTCATATGACTGTATGTGTACTCCTAGTACATTAATATTTTTACTTGCTCTTTGACATATGTTTTTGTTGCCCTTTTGCATACTTTATACGATGTTTCCTCAGAATCTCATTTATTTCTTATTCATCAACATCATTGGACTTACAGTCACCCCTAGGATGAGCTGTTATTACATTTTTTGTAAATACTGTACATAATATACTTGTATATGTGGAGCCCATCAATCCCAGGGACATCTATCCACCTATAGGGATGCCACAGGGTCTCCACGTTCGGGAGGGGGTACTTCTGGCGACAGGTAAGTCAGGTTTATTTACATAGGAGTCGTGACGCCACTCATGGTTTTGCGGTCAGGTGTATGGGTGACCGCCACTGCAGCTTTAACGAGCGTCTGGGGCTGATGGAGTCTGCAGTCTGTTGGTATGGCCTCCGTGAGTGAGGCTGGCCCCAGGGGCTCAGGTGTGTGTGGAACAACAGATCCCAGAATAACTCAGTCACAGTCCAGATGTCTTTCAACTTGTTTTCTCACTTTCAGGTGTTTTTGTGAGGTAACCCGGGCAATGCTGAGATAAACCATATGGAACCAGGTATCCTTCAGGCTGGTCTAAGGGTAACCGTTAACTTGCCTTCCTAGCACAACTTGTTTCGAATAACCCCTGACTTGAAGTACCGTGGGATTCATCCAGGGAAGTCGCTACTGCCTTTTCTCCCCTTTTTGGCTCATTTGCTGGCAACGTGGACCAAGGAAGATGGCTCCAGACTCGATCCTCCTTATGGGCCCCCTCGTTGCTGCTGATGCGCGGACTCTAGTTGGTTGGTGTGGGACTTGTAGTTACCCCCACCGGCAGGTTTAGCAGACCAAACAAATGGACATCTACTCTAGGGACCTGTTCCCCGTGCGTGCCTAGTCACCAGGAGTCTCCTACACGACCAGCTGACTTCTTCAGCGTCTTTCTGTCTGACTTGCTGGTAACCGTTCTCCCCCACTAATGGCTACTACACGTGCATGGTCTGACTAGCGTGTCCGCACATGTCACTCTCCTGCCACTTTCTGCGCTTCTCCACTTTAGACTGGCTAACTCCTCCTACTTTTCCTGACAGACGCTGCAACCTAGCTTCCAGCCCCTCCCCTACACCCCTAGGTGAGATGTGGAGGCAAGCCCCCTCTTGGGTCTGCCCAAGGGTCCCCTCTAAGGTGTGGGAGACCTGGTTGCTATGTGTCTGTGCGTTCACACCCTATTCCAGCCTTTGGATTACCTGAAAGTACTGCCCCAGCATGGGTGCAGTACTCAGTGGTGCCTGACCAGGTCAGGGGCACCACATATATATATCATTCAATATACTCTATGTTTATTTGTTTATAATTACACGGTATCTTTGTTTGTTTAGTGACCACATGGTTAAAGGTTCATGTCACCAGGTTTTTCCCTTATGGCTGTGGCCAGCACCAGTGAGTTCTTATATACAGCATTCTAGAATACTCTATATAAGAGCCCTGACCACTCTGTATAAGGTAAAAAACATCTTTATTATACTCACTTAGGGTGTGGTCCGGTCTAATAGGTGTCGCTGGTAGTGGGTTCTGTGTTTTCTCTCTGTTGTGATCACCATCCTCCTTCTTCCCAGCCCAGTGTGGATGATGCGTCCTGCGTCATCCACACAGGTTAACATTGTGCTCCTGCACATGCATACTTTGATCTGCCCTGCTGAGAGCAGATCAAAGTATTGATAATGCGCAGACGTGTGGAAAGGTCCAAGACCACCCGTGTATGTGCACTACAATACTTTGATCTTCCCTCAATAGGCAGATCAAAGTACGCATGTGCGGAAGCACAATGCCGGCCTGTGTGGATGATGTAGGAGGCATCATCTACCTTAGACTGGGAAGAAGGAGGAGCAGCAGAGAGGACCCATCGGATTGGATCACCCCCTTGTTGAGTATAATAAAGGTGTTTTTTACGTTATACAGATCGACCTACGTTCTTATATACAGTATTCTAGAATAAAAGCTCATTGGTGCTGGCCACAGAAAAAAACAAGCATAGGGTCCCTTTAAGATCTGGCAGGGTCAAAACATCAAGACATGTCACTCAAAATATTTTTCTTTCTAGTAAATCACTGTATCTAGATTAACGCCTTCTCAATACTGCTGTGTTGCATTATATTAGCATTGCTCTTTTTCTTGGAATAGATTTGGGCATTCCTTGATTCAGCATTTGTACTTTTGCCTGCCATTTTTTATATTAATTCATCATTACTGTTGTTTTTTCTGGGTCCATGTTCTCCTTTTTATCATGAAGCAGCTTTTGCCATTTTAATGTATTGTGAATGAATTATTGAATAAAGTTAATTTTATATTTATCGAACTTAGTCATTTCCATGCTGTTCCTATCATATTTTAGATGGGATTGTTAATTGTTTGTCAAGTTTTTTTGTGCCATCTATACTTTATTAATATTGAGGACTAAATTACGAATTTATACATAGTATTGTTTTAGTTTATAGTTTTAAGCTGAAGTGGAGAAAAAGCTGTAAAATAAAAATGCTTTAAAAAAAAAAAAATAGAACTGTTTATGTTTATCAACTAATAAAATACAATGTCAATGAAGAAAAGAGAAAGCTAAATAAAAACAATATTTGGTGTAAACTGCTTATTGCCTTCAAAACCACATCAATGTATCAATTCTTCTAAGTACACTTGTTTTTAGTTTTTGAAGTAACAGGGCAGGGAGGTTGTCCAAACATCTTGGAGAACTAACCACAGATCTTCTGTGGATGTAGGGTTGTGCAAATTCTTCTGCTTTTTCATGTAAACCCCGACAGACTCAAGGATCAGGGCTCTATGGGGTCCGTGAAGGATAAGTATCTGCCTGTATTTCTCAGCATTGAGGATACCATTTATACCAGTTATCCTGATCTAGTCCCCGACTCCATTTGTTGAAATGGAGCCATAAAGTTGTAATACAGTATATACATATATCCAACCTCTCTCCTCCTTCGTCTACATCTTGCTGCATGTGACATGGTTCCTGGTTATATCCAACACCCTCAGGGCAGCAATGATGATCTAGAAGTTCCTAGTGCGAAAAAAATCAGGCATGCAGATGGATAAACTGAAAAAACTTGAGGCTTTTATTTCAATGATCCAACATACATTTGTGTGATAGTCAGTGACATTTCAGTCTATTTGAATATTATCAAACACAATACAAAAATAAAAGGATATATGGTATATGAGAAAACAAAACAATATGTAGAGAATCCATACATAAAATTAAGTAAGATACAAGCAATAACATACTCATTATGTAGTTTAGATGGTAGACGTATGCAGACAATATGGACATACACTGTCCTCAGATAATGCATGTCAAGAAAATACATAAAAGGAAAAAGAATATAATATAACATACTAACTGTATTACCCGGCATTACTAAGTATAGTAAACTATTCTATAACAAAATCAAATGTGTTAACAAAAAATTATTTTGCACATAAAAGTCACAAACTAAATAGATATATATATTTTATTATTAAAACTAAAAAAGTAAAGTGATAGAAGCATTTCACATCATTTATTCAACATCACAAACATGCAACACAATTTCACTAAATGATTACAATGTGCAATACAAGGTAATATTGTGGTACCGTGTTAGCCAGAAAAATCAATTGAAATACTATGTCCCAAGAATGACAAAAGTATTTTAGGAGTGATACATTTATACGCTAACCAGACAAATTATATTAGCAAGCTTTCAGAGCACACAGGCTCCTTCTTCAGGCAAATTACAAATGAATTACTGAGACCAAACACTCAAATTGTCTCTCCAGTAAAGGAGACAAACTCTAGCACAGCGCCACCTATTGGAAGTAGCGATCCTAAAAGTCACAAGTGGATTTTCAACAATCCTTTGAAATATGACTCAGGATATATAAGCCAGATCAGAATCCCAATTTGCAGACACGGTGTTTCGGGGTGCTTGCCCCTCGTCAGTGCAAAGTATGGGGGTGTCTGATCTGGCTGAGACCAAACACAACATTTAAATGAATGTTACCACAGGACATGGGAAAGATGATGCCTCCTAAAGATAAGCCAAGGAAATCAAATTAAGTTTTTTCTTAGAAATGCAGATGAGTTGGAAGTGGTCTGTTCAGATCACTTCTGAGGTACTAAATAGTTCAAAGTAATGTGAAATGCTTTATCTCTAAATCCTTATTCGAGAGCCTTTTGACAGAATCTAACACCCAATACAATTAATATACAGGTAAGGTCATATGACTTACATCAGCCTCTACAACAGGGTTGGCTAAAGGCCCCGTCACACTAAGCAACATCGCTAGCAACATCGCTGCTAACGAACAACTTTTGTGAGGTTGCTAGCGATGTTGCTGTGTGTGACATCCAGCAACAACCTGGCCCCTGCTGTGAGGTCGTTGGTTGTTGCTGAATGTCCTGGGCCATTTTTTAGTTGTTGCTGTCCCGCTGTGAAGCACAGATCGCTGTGTGTGACAGCGAGACAGCAACAACTAAATGTGCAGGCAGCAGGAGCCGGCTTCTGTGGAGGCTGGTAACCAATGTAAACATCGGGTAACCAAGAAGCCCTGTCCTTGGTTACCCGATATTTACCTTTGATACCAGCCTCCTCCGCTCTCACTGCCTGTGCTGCCGGCTCCTGCTGTGTGCACATGTAGCTGCAGCACACATCGGGTTAATTAACCCGATGTGTGCTGTAACTAGGAGAGCAAGGAGCCAGTGCTAAGCATTGTGCGCTGCTCCCTGCTCTGTGCACATGTAGCTACAGCACACATCGGGAAATTAACCCCATGTGTGCTGTAACTAGGAGAGCAGGGAGCCAGCGCTAAGCATTGTGCGTTGCTCCCTGCTCTGTGCACATGTAGCTGCAGCACACATCCTGTAATTAACCTGATGTGTGCTGTAACTAGGAGAGCAGGGAGCCAGCGCTCAGTGTGCGCTGCTCCCTGCTCTCTGCACGTGTAGCTCCGTGCTCTGGTAACCAAGGTAAATATCGGGTTGGTTACCCGATATTTACCTTAGTTACCAAGCGCAGCATCTTCCACGCTGCGCTGGGGGCTTGTCACTGGTTGCTGGTGAGCTCACCAGCAACTTGTGTAGCCACGCTCCAGCGATCCCTGCCAGGTCAGGTTGCTGGTGGGATCGCTGGAGCGTTGCAGTGTGACATCTCACCAGCAACCTCCTAGCAACTTACCAGCGATCCCTATCGTTGTTGGGATCGCTGGTAAGTTGCTTAGTGTGACTGGACCATAAGTGTCACCACCGAAATTATATTAACTCACAGATAAGCTATCCTTCATTGCCTATAACTACCAATCAGAGCACCTTGACTTCTAACAAAATAGAAACAGAGCTGTGATTGGTTGCTATAGGCCACCTGATAAATATCCAAAGTAACTGTCAAAACAGCCAATATATTACCTCAAACATCTAAACAGTTTGTGTGTGAGTGTGTCTTTTTGTGTATTTTTGTGTGTTTCTTTCAGTGTGTATCTCTTTCTGTGTTTGTGTCTTTGTGTATGTGTCTCTTTGTTTGTTTGTGTCACTTTCTGTGTGTGTGTCTCTTTTGGTGTGTCTGTTTTTGTGTCTCTTTCTGTGTGTGTGTGTGTGTCTCTATCTGCGTGTGTCTTCAGGTGTGTCTCTTTCTGTGTAGGTGTCTCTTTCTGTGTATGTGTCTCTTACTGTCTGCATGTCTCTATGTGTGTCTCTTTCTGTGTGTCTCTGTCTGTGTGTGTCTCTGTCTGTGTCTCTGGGTGAGTCTCTATCTGTGTGTCTCTGTCTGTTTTGATATATTTTTATTAAAATAAGGTTAACAAAATAACATATCAAATCCACAAAATCAAGATATTATTATGCGTAGCATACCATTATTTGAATACATGTGGGGATCTATTGTATGAATACAACTTTTTTATCTGGGAGGGAATAGGTATAGAAAAGGAGAAAGGAGAGGGGAGGGGGAGGTAAAGTAATTACTTTATTGGGGATGGAAAAGAGAAGGAGGGTGGAGGCAAGGAAAAACAAGGTGAAGAGGGAGTGGGTAAAAGGAAGAACACTGAACATATATAAATCTCAACCATGTTAACAGGCTTCCATTCTAGGAATATAAGCATATTGTCAAGAAAGCATGACAGAAGGTTTGAATAAAAGGATTCATGTTATAAAAAGGTTTTTAAGTAGTTATAAATATTTATTTATGTAATACCTTGTATAAAACTATTCCAGTGATCCCATCTTCAGTAATAGGAGGCAAAGGAATTGTTAATGGTAGTAAAGTACTTCTCGAAGTTGTTGTGAAGAGAAGTAGTCTCTACGACATCAGAGATAGTGGGCACTGCAGGTTTCTTCCAATTAGAAGCTATAAGATTTCTAGTAACTAGAAATAAATGAGTTAGGATAGGTTCATATATAGGGTCAAATTTTTCCAAATTAAGTGAAAGCAGGGCCATTTGGAGAGTTACCTGAATTGTGGAGTTAGTAATCTGATTAATCAGATTAGAAATATTTTCCCAGACACTCTTCAATCTGGGACAACTCCAGAAAATGTGGAGTAGAGTACCTCTCTCATTGCAATCCCTCCAACATAAAGGGGACGTCTCTCTTTTAAATTTAGCAACTCTGCATGGAGTGAGATACCAACGCGAGAGAATTTTGAAGTGAGATTAATGGAGATAGGCACATGCATTTGAAGAATAGGTTAGTGAAATGGCTTTCTGCCATTCCTCATCCGTAAAGCTCTTACCCAAATATTTTTCCCAATCTAGCATATATTTGCTTTTGTGGAATGTTAGAGCATTATTGAAGTAGTTATAGATATTTTTACAACACCATAGGGACATTTTGGCTGGGTTACAGAATAACATGCAGGTTATTTCAGAAAGGGGGTTTGTAAATAATAATTTTGCCTTTAAAATTTCCCGAAATTTGATGAGGGCCTTAAAGTCAGAGACTGGGAGCTTGTGTTTTGTGAGGAAAGAGTTAACTTTTTACTGGTTAGAAAAGTCATGGACTCTCATTCTCCTTGCAAAGAAAACAATCAAGAATTGTTTACCTAACAGACTCTAAAGGGCACTTTACATGCTGTGACATCGCTAGCAATCTCATTAGCGATGTGAAATTCTAGATCTCAAGTGCGATCTTTCGAGATCGCACATGCGTAAAATGACCTATGTGCGATTTCGAAAGATCGCACTTGCGATCTAGAATTTCACATCGCTAATGAGATTGCTAGCGATGTTGCAGCATGTAAAGTACCCTTAAGGCTATATGCGCACTGGGAAATGAAATTTCCTTGCGTAAATTCCGCAGGCTCACAAAGATGTTATCACCTGCGGAAAAAATCCGCACCAAATTCCGCACCAAAATCCGCATGCGGATTGTCGCGTTTTGTTGCGGATTTGGTGCGGATTTGGTGCGGTTTTTCCGCAAGCTGTTCCCTGCGTGATTTTTACATTAGATTAGGGAAAACCCGCAGCTACCTGCGGAAAAGAAGTGACATGCACTTGTTTTTGCTGCGGGATTTCCGCAGCAAAACATGCAGCTGTCAAATTCTGCCTAGTGCGCACAGGATTTTTTTTCTCCATAGGATTTGCTGGTGATTCACTGCAGAGATGTTATGAACATTTTCTGCAGCGAAACATGCAGCAAATCCGCGGAAAATCCGCGGCAAAATCCGGTAAGTGCGCACATAGCCTTAGACATTTTCAAGGACTCATTGTTTTGGCTTAAAGAAAGTGAAGAACACTGCTAACACAAACAGTTTTTTTTTGCTTTTCGAATAAAAGTCATGTTATTTTCTTTTGCGAGAACATGTAATCCACGCCTATGATGAATCTAGATCAATGAATATGTATGTTACATAGTTACGCCCTAATTAGTTTTGTATAACCCTGTGTATCTAAACAAATCAATACAGTTCTATTTGGGAGCCGCACATCTCCAGTGCTTATGTGTATAACAGCGTATGCCTGTTTTTATTGAGACTTTGAAAGAGCAGGGGGGGTTACCGGGTCTCCCTCCGCATTTGGACATTGCTGGCAACAGTTGTGACCGTTAGGTCAACCTAAGATTTTCTGGCGCCCGAAAGCAGGAACCCGTTTCCCAGGACCCGGTAAATCGTCTTGCCAACCCAAGGATGAGGTGACCAGACGTGGGGACCAGAAATACCTGGCCAGGTAAGAGTTGAACGCTTTCTTCTCTTTGCTCTGCTCCCCATCTCTGTTCTCTTCCCTCCTCAACGTGCAAGAGGGACACTGTGAGTAGATACTGGGTAATTGGCGGGTCACTACTGAACTCTGAGAGAACTTTTGCCAGCAGATGTTTTTCTGTGTCCTTGTCTGTTTGTCTGCTCTCTGAAAGAAAAATGTCCGTAGACCTCGAGAGCTAAGAAGACGTTGTAGACAATCCGTTCCAAGCAAAGACTGAAGTTTATTCTGAGATAGCAACAGAGCAGATAAGACAGGTTATCGGCATGAAGACACACGCAGGTGTCTTACAGAACAGCAGAATTAGCAACAGATGAAGAAGAAGTGGTCCCCGATAGGCGTGTGGGGGCTTTTATACATGTTAGACAAAGGAAAGCTCATACTGCAGAGAAAGGCATACACATTAGAAAACAAAGAATATAATGATACATCATGACATTATTTACGAGTATTGCAGTAAAAACTTATCAGATCCCTATGGGCCTCCATGACACTTTTAATTAATTCAGTAATGTTGTCATGTCTGGCCTCTCTGATCCCTGAAGGCGCCTCTACTTCACATAACTCTTCAAACACTGACAACTCTATTGACAACTTTGTTTCTTTATCAATTCAATATACCTGCTATTCATGACTACACATCACCATCTTTCAACTGACGCAATTGTATTCTTCTATACAAATTAACCTTTTTGAAAAAATTGTTATACTTGCTAATAACACTGATGTCATCTCTATCTCCTCTCTGGGGGGAGAACTCTAGCCTATGCATCTCATTAGCTGCAAAGTTAGTTTGCTTAAGTCTGCCTAAGATGGCTGTTTGGTACAACATGGCTGCTCAGCATATTTTGGCTGACTATTCTCTAACAACTCCCCCTTTTGTACTCTGTCCAGAGTACAACTTACAGAGCTGACATATGCAAGGTTGAATTGCCATAGACAGGATTATCCAGGGACCTCATTGACTCATACGCCTGTAAGCCAGTTTTTTCAAGAGATCAGATTGAGCAAGTACATGGAGGGCCCATACCCCTAACAAAAACACAAACACACAAAAAAATAATCAAAGTAGGAGTCCAAAGTAATCAAAGTAGGAGTCCAAAGTAATAAAAGTAGGAGTCCGAAGGTTATGAGTTCTGTAACAGTCCTTAAATTGTCTGATCCATGTTTCCTGCTTTTCTTCCTCCCCGAATTCTGGAATCTCCAGATCTTCTCCCTCTGTCACACTATCAGAGTCCCACTGTATAGTGTGAAACTCTACCTCCAGATACTCTGGCGGATCCATGGTTAGGGACCTGCGGGAAAAATAAAAGTGAGGTATCAGTTCTTACCAATATTAAGAAGTTTGCATTGATCAATGTGAACAATTTTAACACCTTTGTCTCTTGGCTTGCTAAACGTATGTACTCCTAAAATTGTTGAGCTGATCACTTGAGTGATAAAAAATGAACACTCCCAATTTGCTTCTCTGAGTTCTACCTGAAGTTTTTAACTATGATCTGAGCTTGTGTAACAATTTTGGATTGAAAGGATTTTTCAATAGGATCGACACAACTTTTAGCCATCTAAAAAACAGTATACTTCTAAAGGTGCTAAATCTGTTGCTTTTGGTGCCACTGATCCCTCTGTACTATAGCTTGTTCTGGGCAAGGAGATACAATGTCACTTGGCAAATGAACAGGCATCTGTCTTCCTGTCATTAATTCAAAAGGAGAAATTCCTGTGGATTTGGAAGCCACCGCACGGATGGCCAGCAGAATAGCTGGTAAAATCAAAGGGGCAAATCCGACTATGTGTCTTACTTGATTCATCGTCCAGTGTACAGCCAGTACATGCTTCATGCACAAAGTGAAGCCCTTTTCCACGCACGTTAACAACCGAGAGGAAAAACCCAAGGCATGTAAATGACTTGCAATTTCAGAATTTTCTTTGGGCCATTTTTGCAAAAGAACAGATGAGATGGATACATCTGTGCAGGCTTGGATATAAAAGAGCTGGGAGGGATCAGGGTTGATTAATGTCATTGCTGCAGTGAGAGCCCGCTTTAACCCGTCAAAGGCCTGTAGGACTTCGATAATGATTTGGACATAATTATTCTCAATACATTTTAGGAGCTCATATAGTGGTTTAGCAAGGCAAGCAAAATCTACAATAAATTCTCTGGAAAAATTAACAATGGGTACGGAGAAAAATCTGTTTGCAATGTCAAGACATGAAAACACTTTACATTCATTCCTCAGCTGCGACATGACTTCAGGGACAGATGCAACAAAGTAAGCAGCTAACGGAGTGTACTTATTTACAAGTCTCAGGTCCACAACCATGCGAAAGCTACCATCTGTCTTTTTGACAGGCAGGATGGGGCTGTTGCACGGGGACTTTCCATGCACGACCACGCCCTGTTTTTCCAACCCAGACACTGCCACCCGTATGTACGGGAGGATTTCTTCAGGAATTCGGTACTGTCGCTGGAAAGGTGGTAGCTTATCACCATCAATTTTAACCTGAGTTTGCATTAGACTACAATCAGTTTCATTTGAAGTCCACAATTCTGGGAACAACTGTTTCAATTCATCTTTTAAAGCATCATTTGCAACATTTTCCCCAAAAATGTCATCAGTACATAGATTCAAGCTGGCAATGTCTACTTTATGACTCTCCAGCTCTTCTTCCACAGGCACAATAACAGAACAAACAGTGGCTCTCTTGTCACGCCACAGAACTCGGTTACATAAATCAACAACAATTCCCAATGCTCCTAGTACATCAGTTCCCAGAATGGTGGAGTCCAACTGGGGATTTACCCAAAAAGTACATCGAAGACCCCTTTGCTTCGATCCCCCTGAGTCCTGAAATCTCAGGTTCACTGGACGGCTTTTTGTTGCTTGAATACAGGAGCCTTCAAATCCTACCAAAGTGGTAGTTTCAGGCAATCCAGGGGGTGACTGCAATTTGTGCCCAGTTACCGAAACCGAGGCTCCTGTATCAACAAGAAAGTCTTCCCACGATAGACCCTCCATTCTCTCTCTGACATATGGTCGTCCATCCGTGCCCAGGGAAAGATGGGCAAGAAAGGTGAAGGGAACAGGGGGTTCACGGCATCAATCCGTGTTTCCCGCCATGGGAAGCCCAAAAAATCCATCATTCTCGTCTATGAGAGTCTTTCACCCCACAGCCCCCACCTCTGCCCCAAAGAGACCATCAGCGAGAGCCCGGTCCTCATATTCCTGCAGCTCCTTCACTGCCGGAGCATAGAAACAAGGAGGGGTGGCTCCACCCTGAATAGCATTGATCTCTGGGCCTGTGTAATTAAGAGCTAGGGGGGTGGAAGGTCCCTGAGTGGCAGGGTTAACCATTTGAAGACCATTGCACTGCTGATACTGCCGGGATCATCCACAAGGGGATAAGGAGGTCTAACTCCCTGCAGATGGGATCCGGGAATACCTCGGAACATGGGGGGTTAAATGGTACCCGTGGTATGTTCCTCTGCTCCAAGTGAGGACACTGACGTTTAATATGTCCCACCTGTCCACAGAAATAACACATCGGAGGACCCCTATTGGGGTTCTGAAAGGGGGGCTCTGCCGACTGGGACCGGCCCATTCTCGGCAGCTGGCCACCCCCCCCTGGAAACCCTGGTCTTCGTGAATCAGCAGATGCAACCCGAGGCGCACGGTAGGCAAAAACATTAGATTTGTCTCCCTTCGTCTCGGACTGCATGGTTCAGACATTGGTTAACAAGGCTTCGACCACATCCTCAATAGATTCAGCATTATTCAAAACCCCTGACTTGAAAGCCCCGTCCAAGGGTACTTTATTCACAAACTGTTCCATCATCGCATTTCTATTCCCTTGATCCATACTACTCAATAACTTGTCAAACACTATGCACCAGGCTGCAACCCACTTACTTGCTTCAACTCTAAGCTCATCCCTTTTCTTAATTTTGAAGGACTCTAACAATCCTGGAGTAGACTTTCTCCCTCGTGGCTTTTGGGAGATCACTAACTTCTTCCTCCCCTGAGAATCTGTAAGGTCATAATGAATCCCTCTTCCTTCTTGTACTTTGTAGTGGGACAAAAATTCAGGAGGAACAAAGGACAGAAAGTATCGGGCAGCATCCTTTGTGGACTCAATTTGAAACTTATTCAACCATGATTCAAAACCAAGAACATTACGGAACACCCCTTTACTTTCATCCCAATTGGGCAGGTTTTTAATAAATTTAAGATGTATCAGGGATGCCTGGCCGGGAGCTATTTTAGGGGTAGAAGTGGCATTAGGTTTGTCCTCTATCTGGGATGAATCATCCCCATCATCAGCCTCCCCAGACTCTTTCTTTAACTGCTCCTGCATCAACTGAATATGTTTTGTCACTACTTCTTGTTTTTCCATATGTCCTCTCATCCAGTTTTGTAACCTAAGTCTCCATTCCTCAACTTTCTTCCCTGTCACACTCTGACTGCATGCCACCTCTGCTTGCTTTAATGTCTCATTCAACTGCACTTCTCTCTCCCCATACACTATTCTATTCCACGTGACCCCACTAATATGCTGTCTCTGAGGATGTCTTTCAATTGTCTGGTCAAAAGCCATCACTGTCTTACACAAAGCCGCTACTCGGCACCCTTTCCTAACTAGACTCTTTCTGTCTAATTCTCTATTCTCTTGCACAAACCAGTGCATCCTTTTTAACCATGTAACTTCTGTATTAACCCCTTCCACCTGGGGTGTGTTAGTATGCCTTTCTGCCTGTCTTTTTAACCACTCCATATCAGTTCAGTGGTCTACAAGGACGAGTTTTAAGTCTGCTCTAGTATCAACCAATGCGATTCAAGCAAGAGTTAGATACTCACACCTCTCTGTATGGAAGACCCGTGTGCCGGCTTGAGTCGACCAAGTTAGATGTAGTTGCTTTCCAGCCTCACTCACTACGCTTGCCAGGCGTATACCTCCGTCTTTTAAAGCCTCTTTGCTACGGTGGCACAAAAACAGTTCTCCACGTTCTTGTAGATAAACTCACAAAGAGGTTTCTTCTTAGTTAAACATAAATCTCTATAGTCCTTATTCTCTTATAATAAATTAAAAAAACAAATCGGGCAGACTGGGATGCACTCGTGAGTGGTTCTCTTCCGGCTGGCTTCCTTTATTATTATTATTATTATTTATTATTATAGCGCTATTTATTCCATGGCGATTTACAAGTGAAAGAGGGTATACGTACAACAATCATTAACAGTACAAAACAGACTGGTATAGGAGGAGAGAGGACCCTGCCCGCGAGGGCTCACAGTCTTCAGGGAATGGGTGATGGTACAATAGGTGAGGACAGAGCTGGTTGCTCAGTGGTCTACTGGACTGAGGGCTATTGTAGGTTGTAGGCTTGGTGGAAGAGGTGGGTCTTGAGGTTCCTCTTGAAGCTTTCCACGGTAAGTGAAAGTCTGATGTGCTGAGGTAGAGCATTCCAGAGTATGGGGGATGCACGGGAGAAATCTTGTACGCGATTGTGGGAAGAGGAGATAAGAGAGGAGCAGAGAAGGAGATCTTGTGAGGATCTGAGGTTGTGTGCAGGTAGGTACCGGGACACTAGGTCACAGATGTAGGGGGGAGACAGGTTGTGCATGGCTTTGTATGTCATTGTTAATGTTTTTAACTGGAGACGTTGGGTGATGGGAAGCCAGTGAAGGGATTAGCAGAGTGGCGAGGCTGGGGAATAGCAAGGGGAAAGGTGGATTAGGCGAGCCGCAGAGTTTAGGATAGATTGGAGGGGTGCAAGAGTGTTGGAAGGGAGGCCAGAGAGCAGGAGGTTGCAGTAGTCGAGGCGGGAGATGATGAGGGCATGCACTAATGTTTTTGCTGATTCTTGGTTAAGGAAAGCACAGATCCGGGAGATATTTTTGAGTTGTAATCGGCATGAGTTGAAGAGGGCTTGGATGTGTGGCTTGAAGGATAGAGCAGAGTCAAGGGTTACTCCAAGGCAACGTGCTTGTGAGACTGGGGAGAGTGAGCAACCATCAAGTTTGATGGAAAGGCTTGTTGGAGGAGATGAGTGAGGAGGGGGAAAGACAATGAACTCTGTTTTGTCCATGTTAAGTTTTAGGAATCGCGCAGAGAAGAAGGATGAAATAGCAGACAGACGTGGGATTTTGGTTAGTAGAGAGGTAATGTCAGGTCCAGAGAGGTAGATCTGTGTGTCATCGGCATAGAGATGATACTGGAAGCCGTGGGACTCTATAAGCTGTCCCAGGCCAAAGGTGAAGATGGAGAACAGCAGGGGTCCAAGAACTGAGCCTTGGGGGACACCGACAGATAGGGGGTGAGATGAGGAAGTGGTGTGAGAATGGGAGACGCTGAAAGTTTGGTCGGTTAGGTATGAAGAAATCCAAGATAGGGCCAAGTCTGTGATGCCCAGAGATGAGAGAATCTGTAGTAGGAGGGAATGGTCTACTGTGTCGAAGGCAGAGGACAGGTCCAGTGGGAGGAGGATAGAGTAGTGTCACTTGGCTTTGGTGGTTAGTAGGTCATTAGTGACTTTAGCTAGGGCAGTTTCAGTGGAATGATGCGGTCGGAAGCCAGATTGTAGCTGGTCAAAGAGGGAGCAGGATGAGAGGTATGAGGACAGTTCAAGATGAACATGCTGTTCTAGTAGTTTTGAGGCATAGGGGAGAAGGGATATGGGGCGATAGTTTGACACAGAGTATGGGTCAAGGGAGGGCTTTTTGAGGATGGGTGTAATAGAAGCATGTTTAAAGCATGAAGGGAATACACCAGTTGTTAGTGATAGGTTGAAGAGATGGGTTAGGGCTGGGATGAGGACTGCGGTGATGTTGGGGATGAGGTGGGATGGGAGCGGGTCCAGTGCACAGGTTGTTAGATGTGATCTTGAGAGTAGAGTGGAAAGATTGTTTTCTGTCATGGCGGAGAAGCTGGATTTGGAGGAAGAAGGCTGAGTAGTTGTGAGAAGTGGCTGTAGTGATTGTGGGCCAAAGCTTGCTCTGATATTGTCAATCTTCTGCTCGAAGAAAGAGGCAAAGTCTTCAGCTGAGAGGAGAGGAGAGGAGAGGGAGGTGGTGCTGGAGGACGGAGGAGAGAATTGAAAGTGTTGAATACCTGTTTAGGGTTGTGAGAGAGAGAGGATATGAGGGATGAGAAGTAGGTTTGTTTTGCAGCAGTGAGTGTGGACTTGAAGGTGGTCAGGGACTCTTTATATGCAATGAAGTGCTCAGTGGAATGAGACCTTTTCCATCTGCGCTCAGCAATTCTGGAAGCCAGTCTTGGTTCTTTAGTCTGCCTCTTGTGCCAGGGTTGCCTGTTGATTGTGCGGGTTTTGGTGTGTGTGAGGGGGGCAGCTGATTCGAGAGCTGCAGAGATTGTAGTGTTGTATAAAGTTGCAGCAACATCTGCATCATGTAGAAATGCAATGTCTGTGAGAGGGAGAAGGGACTGAGAAAGTGCGTGTAAATCAATGTGTTTGATATTTCTGCGAGGGTGTGAAAGTTTGTGGAGGGGAGGTTGCGTACTTGGAGAAGAGAGGAAAGAGAATGTGAGTAGGTTGTGGTCAGACAGGGGGAGAGGTGAGTTAGAGAGGTTAGAT
Source organism: Anomaloglossus baeobatrachus (assembly GCF_048569485.1). Taxonomy (NCBI): domain Eukaryota; kingdom Metazoa; phylum Chordata; class Amphibia; order Anura; family Aromobatidae; genus Anomaloglossus; species Anomaloglossus baeobatrachus. Next base: position 498,163,827 of record NC_134353.1, on the reverse strand, counting down.
AGAGAACAGAGACGAGTGAAGATGAGGTCCAGCGTGTGGCCATCTTTGTGAGTAGCTGCAGAAGACCATTGGGTGAGGCCGAAGGAGGAAGCGAGTGTTAGAAGTTTGGAGACTGATGAGTGGGAAGTGTCAATGGGGATATTGAAAAAATCACCCATAATGATGGTGGGGATGTTGGTGGAAAGGAAGTGTAGTAGCCAGGTGGTGAAATGATCAAAAAAGGCAGTGGCTAGCCCTGGAGGGCGGTAAATGACAGCCAGTTGAAGGTTGGAGGGGGCGTAGATGTGTACGGAGTGCACCTCAAAAGATGGGAGAGTAACAGAGGGTGGTAGTGGAATTGGTGTAAAGGAGCATTGGTCGGACAGGAGCAAACCAACTCCTCCACCATGCTTGTTGCTGGGGCTTCCTCCTTCGGCCTCACTCAATGGTCATCTCCAGCTACTCACAAAGATGGCCACATGCTGGACCTCATCTTCACTCGTCTCTGTTCCCTATCTAACCTCTCTAACTCACCTCTCCCCCTGTCTGACCACAATCTACTCACATTCTCTTCCCTCTCTTCTCCAAGTACGCAACCCCCCCTCCACAAACTTTCACACCCTCGCAGAAATATCAAACACATTGATTTACACGCACTTTCTCAGTCCCTTCTCCCTCTCACAGACATTGCATTTCTACATGATGCAGATGCTGCTGCAATTTTATACAACACTACAATTTCCTTTGAGTGACTTCCATGTGGCGCCACGCTTTTTCTTCTTTTTCCCTTCCAGTCCTTAGCTCTCGTATACAAATTCTTCCTAGGTTCTTCTTGGAGGCAGCCGCCGTCCTGGCTTCTCCTCCTTAGCTGAGCTCGCCACTTGAAAGAAAAATGTCCGTAGACCTCGAGAACTAAAAGACGTTGTAGACAATCCGTTCCAAGCAAAGACTGAAGTTTATTCCGAGATCGCAACAGAGCAGATAAGACAGGTTATCGGCACGAAGACACACGCAGGTGTCTTACAGAACAGCAGAATTAGCAACAGATGAAGAAGAAGTGGTCCCTGATAGGCGTGTGGGGGCTTTTATACATGTTAGACAAAGGAAAGCTCATACTGCAGAGAAAGGCGTACACATTAGAAAACAAAGAATATAATGATACATCATGACATTATTTACGAGCATTGCAGTAAAAACTTATCAGATCCCTATGGGCCTCCATGACACTTTTAATTAATTCAGTAATGTTGTCATGTCTGGCCTCTCTGATCCCTGAAGGCGCCTCTACTTCACATAACTCTTCAAACACTGACAACTCTATCGACAACTTTGTTTCTTTATCAATTCAATATACCTGCTATTCATGACTACACATCGCCATCTTTCAACTGACGCAATTGTATTCTTCTATACAAATTAACCTTTTTGAAATTTTTCTTATACTTGCTAATAACACTGATGTCATCTCTATCTCCTCTCTGGGGGGAGAACTCTAGCTGGCTGTTAGGTACAACATGGCTGCTCAGCATATTTTGGCTGACTATTCTCTAACACTCTATGTGCTTTGCTGTCCGTCCAAGATCAGAGGAGTTGGTAACATCTGGTTCCTCCAGGCTAAAACTGTGTGCCCATGGTCAGGCCAGACACCTTCAGGTTATGGAGCGAGTACAGTGGGACCAGTGCCAGTGCTAAAACCACCTTGGGACGAACCAGATAACCAACTTCATAGGCCCTCACGTCAGTGAGTGTTGCTAAGGGAACAGTGTGTCTGCTCTGTCTAATGGATGTGATATTCACTGCCTTAGCGTTAGGTGGGATAGCCCTGTTTGCCATTGCCATCAGATATAGAGTGTACCTCTGGTACAAGAAGGGAAACCCACCACCATTCAACATACTCAGCCCCCTCTGAACAGTTAGGACACCACCTTTCAGTAGGAATACAGATCAAGAGTCAGTCTCTGGGTACTTCCAGGATAGGTGGTTCTAGACCTCACCTTAGGTAGGAATACAGATAAGGAGTTAGTCTCCGGGTACTTCCAGGGTAGGTGAGGCTAGTCCAAGGGATGTTCAAGGGTCTAAAAGCTGAAGATAGACGAAGAATGGGTCAAGGAATATCAAAAGACAGAGCTGGATGCACCCTGCAGCACCTCATTACGGGTTATCATGGCAAAAGAACAGCCAGTCAGTCCAAGGAAGTTTTCAAGACATTTGGATTGAAGGGACAAGATCAATTGGACCCCAACAAATGGAAGAAAATAAGATCTACTAGAGCAGGAGTAATAGCAGATAAATCATGGACTGAAGTGGTCAGAGCTCTTTCTGACATGGCAAAAACAGCCCACGATCAAGGCTGGATATACCATGAAGAATCAGACACATGGGAAGAAACTGGGAAGAAGGCTAATAAAGATCAGCAGCCTTCTCTGTACCTGTCAACTACTCTTGCAACAACTCCAAAAATAGCAGGATCCTCGGAATGGACCTGCACAAACTGTGGCCAACAAAATCCGGACTGGAGTGAAACATGCCTAGCCTGTGGAGCCCCACAGCACAAGCTATAAGCTACAGCACCAGTGCCTCTTTATCCCGTAGTAGAAAGAAGAGTCCTAATAAGACCACCTGTTAATCCACAAAACCCAGATGCTCCCAGAGATGCAGTTCCTCGTACGTATGAAGATTACATACCCTGGACTCCAGCCGAACAGATGGCTTTCCTGCAAAATGCTCCAGACCCAGCTAGAAACCCCGTCAGTTTTTCACGCTACCTGAACCAAATACAGGTCTCTTACAGAAGCACTTGGTTGGACATGGAGGGCTTATGTAGAGTTAAAATGTCCCCTGAGATGTATGCCAAACTCACTGCCCATCTGACAGGACATGTTCCAGCTGATACCCGTAATGTGGAATCGGGCCAAGACTTCATGACTCAATCTCTTTTGCGCCCAGGAGCAAAGAACTAAGTTCACAATGGGACCAGTGCATCAAGGTCCTGTGGAGAATGTCAGCTCATTTTACTACAGACTGATGCAGTCATTCGCAGATGAAGGGCTGGACTTACAAGAAGGTGCAATACGTCGCCTCATGGTAAGATCCTTCATGGATGGGATACATGCACCTCTGGCAGATAGACTGAAAGCATGCTGCCCCGAATGGAAAAACATGGAAGACATAGATCTTCTAGTCAACAAAGCAAGTGGCTTAGAAACCGATGCAAAGGATAAAAGGACCAACAAGAAAATTGTCATAGCAGCAGTGGACAGTCAGCCAGAAGGCACAAGAAAGAAGGCACCGACCTGCTACTATTGTGGGATCAGAGGACATGTGATCAGACACTGTAGAAAGAAGAAGAGGGACACTCAAAACCAGCCCGAGAGTCAGGAGGAGAAGACTGCCTGACTTGCGGCAGCACGGGACAGGGATGCCAGAGGTCCATTTATACACGTCCTCCTTCAAATTGGCAACAAGGAAATCAGGGCTCTGGTGGACTCAGGAGCCTCACGCTCCGTACTCCCCAGGAACCTGGAGCCTGAAGAATCCATCTCATCTGAAGCTACTGTAGTATCCGGTTTTGATGGCCAAGCCCAGATAATCCCAATAACATATCCATTGAAGGTGAAACTGGGATCACACATGTTCGTGTCCAAATTCTTAGGCGGGCTTTGCACGTTGTGACATCGCAAGCCGATGCTGCGGTGTCGCACGTGATAGTACCCGCCCCTGTCGCAGGTACGATATCTTGTGATAGCTGGCGTAGCGATAATTTTCGCTACGCCAGCTTCACCTGCGACCGTCGCTCTGGCCGGCGACCCGCCTCCTTCCTAAGGGGGCGGGTCGTGCGGCGTCACAGCGACGTCACACGGCAGGCGGCCAATGGCGGTGGAGGGGTGGAGATGAGCAGGATGTAAACAACCCACCCACCTCCTTCCTTCCGTATAGCCGCTGGCGGCAGGTAAGGTGATGTTCCTTGCTCCTGCGGCTTCACACACAGCCATGTGTGCTACCGCAGGAACGAGGAACTACATCGTACCTGTCGCAGCACCGGCATTATGGAAATGTCGGAGCCTGCACCGATGATACGATAATGACGCTTTTGCGCTCGTTCATCGTATCATCTAGGATTTACACACTATGACATCGCAAGTGACGCCGGATGTGCGTCACTTTCGATTTGACCCCACCGACATCGCACCTGCGATGTCGTAGTGTGCAAAGCCGCCCTTAGTGTCCCCCCTGGGTGGAGATGCCCTAGTGGGAGCAGATGAACTATCAAGATTACAAGCTCAGATTGTCTACAATGAAGATGGATCTGCTATCCTGCAAATTCCGGAGGATATTCCTGAAGAAGTCCTGTACACTCTTCAAATGATCGAAGATCAACCAGAATCTGATGCCACGCAGGAAGCAAACACGGATCCAGTACTTCTACAAGTTCCTGCAAAACTCTGGTCCACATTAAAAACTGACCTCGGCACACTACCTGTGCCCCCTGTAAAAGTTTCAGTCAAGCCTGGAATTACACCACCGCAGCTGAGACAATATCCTCTCAACGCTCAACAGGAAGCTGCCCTGGATCAACAGATAAAAGAACTGCTGAAGTCAGGAGTTCTCAGAGCTAAGTCTCCTTACAACACTCTGCTGTTTCCTGTAAAGAAGAAACAAGTGAAAAAAGGTGATCCAGTCACGTACCGGATGGTACACGATTTGAGGGCAGTGAACTCAATACTGCAGCCCCTCACTCCCGTTGTTCCTAATCCACATACACTGCTTACACAAGTACCGGCTACATCTACCCATTATACGGTCATAGACCTTGCAACTGTTTTTTCTCAGTACCACTGGACCCAGCATGTCAAGACCTCTTTGCATTCACGCACAAGCAAAATATACGTGGACAAGGCTGCCCCAAGGGATGCATTGGGGCAGCCTTGTCCACGTATATTGATATACTCATAGCCTGAGTATAACATTCCCCTACGCTATATACTCAGGCTATGAGTAGTGTCCTTCAAGCTGGCAGCCCCTAGACTGCTGTGTCCTCTTTCAGTACGTGGATGATTTACTACTGTGCTGCCCCAGTGAAGAAGAATGTAAAACGGCTTCAATTAGTCTTCTCATCTTTCTAGCAGAAGTAGGCTGCAAAGCAAGCAAAGATAAACTACAATTCTGCAAAACGAGGGTCACCTTCTTGGGTCACTGTCTCTCTGCGGGACAAAAACACCTCAGCCCGGACAGACAAGAAGTGATCAGAAAAGCAAGCATTCCTAGGAATCTCAAACAGCTCAGAGGATTTTTAGGGCTAATATCATTCTGCAGACAATGGATTCCCAATGCATCGCTACTCATGCAACCGCTGTATGATTGCACGAAGAATGTTCCTTTCTGCCTTACAGAAGAAGCTCGACAAAACTTTCAACAGCTCAAAGAACTAGTGATTAATGCACCTGCTCTTGCACTACCGAACTATGATCTCACCTTCTATCTGTTCGTAGCAGAGCTTCAAGGATTTGCCGTAGGAGTACTCACCCAGAAGACGGACAAACATCACATAATCGGGTACTACTCCTCTCAACTCGGCAACGTCACCAAAGCAGCACCAACCTGTGTCCGTGCTGTTACAGCAGTTTCAAACATACTGCAGAAAGTATCTGAAATCTCACTCGATTTCCCGACCACGATCCTTACCAGCCATGACATCTATGCTGTTCTCAATCAAGTGCAGTTGAAACATCTCTCCATGGCAAGACAAGTCAGACTTCAGTGCACGCTGTTGCTACCCCCAAACATCTCATTTGCTCGAGTGACCAGTCTAAACCTCGCTGATCTGCTGATCTTCACAAGTTTAGAAGGGGGGACAGAAGAAGAGAGTGACAAACGTACCAGCGCACCATTTGACCATGATTGTCAAGAACTCATTGAACACGAGGCAAAGCCCCTGCACAATATTCAGGCAACCCCGCTTACAAATCCAGACTTTGAACTTTTTGTTGATGGTAGCAGATATGCTGATGAAGCAGGCAAATACCACACCGGATTTGCGGTAGTGACTTTACATGCAGTCTTAGCCAAACAACCGCTACCTCCGCGCATATCTGCCCAAGAAGCAGAACTTCTCGCCCTCATCTGGGCCATTGAGTTTCTGGAAGAACAAACAGCGAATATCTACATGGACTCAGCCTATGCACATGGCATTGTGCACGATTTTGGCACTATCTGGCAGTCTAGAGGATTCCTCACAGCAACAGGAAATCCCATAAGGCATGGAGCCTCAGTGAAGAAACTAATGGAAGTAGCCTTGATACCAAAACAGCTAGCTATCATAAAGGTTGCTGCCCACACCAAGGCTCAAACACCCAAGGCAAGGGGAAATCGCTTGGCCAACCAAACAGCAAAACAAGCAGCCCTACTTCCTTTGAAGGAGATGGAAACAGTGTCAACGACGGACAAAAAAATGCAGAACCTCTCTGAGACACAGGAAAACGCCTCTGAAGAAGAAAAGGCCGGATGGCGGGCCAATGGGGGCAGAAAAGGTGGAGGAGATTTAGCGCCTAAACGGACTTTCCGTCCTGCCACGCAGTTGGTTCCCTGCCATTTTCCAAATACTCCACTACCCTATGCACGGTAGCACAAACTCAATCATAAACCAGATGCAACCTCATTGGGTAGCCCCCACTTCAGACAATACGCCTCCCAGAGAATAAAAACTTGTCACATCTGTCAACAGCATAATCCAGGACAGCTAACTAAAAACTCGCAAAGACACATGCCAAAGACGTTTGCCCCATTCCAGAGAGTACAAATAGACTATATCCAGTTGCCAAAACATGGCATCTACGAGTTTGTACTTGTCTGTGTAGACCTCTTCTCAGGATGGCCAGAGGCCTACCCTGTCAGCTCAGCCACGGCCAGAATCACAGCAAAAAAATTGGCCTGTGAGCTGGTACCCCGGTTTGGACTCCCTGAAGTCATAGAGTCAGACTGAGGTACCCATTTCACTGGACACGTTTTCCAGAACACTTGTGCCCTGTTAGGCATTCAGTCAGCCTTACACACACCTTACCACCCACAGTCATCAGGGAAAGTGGAAAGGTTAAATGGAACTCTAAAGCTCAAACTAGCCAAGGCAGTGGAGGAGACTGGTAGACCATGGACAGAATGTCTCCCCATAGCTCTTTACTTTGTAAGGACCACCCCGCAGGGAAAGCACAGGCTCGCACCCTTTTAAATACTCTTTGGTAGTGCACCCAGATTAGGATGCTACTTCCAGCAGGAGTTACACCTGCAATGTGATAGCCTAACGTATTATGTTGTTTCCCTGCAGAAGAGACTAACTGAAACCCACCAAAGGGTCTATTTTTCTCTGCCCGATCCTGATGCCGTTTCGGGAACCCACTCCCTAAAGCCTGGTGACCGGGTTTACCTAAAGAAGCACGTGAGAAAGACCCTTGAGCCACGATTCGAAGGGCCTTTGACTGTACAGCTGACCACTCTAACCTCTGTCAAACTTGAGGGGAGATCGACATGGGTCCATGCCAGACACTGCAAGAAGGCCTAATACTGCTGATAAGTATTTCTATGTGCACTTCCTTTTTGGGGCCTTCTACACCACGGCAAAATTCATTTGAGACCCACCATGAAGTGTTGGCTGAAAAACTTGGGATCTCAGACAGCTGGATATGTACACATGCACCTGTGACAGCCTCTTCTATGCCTTACTTAGCTATACCAGTCCCAATAAACAAAGTGTTTCAATGGGGAGGCTGTTACAATAGACTATCAGTCAATGACACAAAGTATCAAAAACTGTGGAACACTAGTGTGCCCATACCAATTGTAGGATGGGTAGATTTCCCCTGGTGGCAAGGCAACCTTACTACCGGCCTTCCCGGAACCCAGCAATTCTTAGCCTTTGAAGGAAGCAGCTGGATACCCCGTAACTACACAAAAACATGATGAAGAGGTACTCAGAAGCTCAGATGCTTGGTGGAGCAATACCTTTTCCATGTTCAATCCTGCAAACTGGTTTAAGGGACTAGGAGGCTGGTTCATGGGGATACTGCAATCGGTATTCCAAGTGTTACTCTGTTTATTAGTTGCCTATGTAGTGTTTAGATTGCTAATGGCTTTGCTTTCCCGCTGCTTGAAGAAATGTAGATATAATGATTATTCAGCACACCTATGAAATCACTAATATGTTTTTTTTTTTTCTTCTCTACTCTTTCCTCTAGAAATCACCTTGGCGTATCATGATGCGACCCATGTCAAGAGGCTTGCAGGCAGTTTTCTGGAGGACGGATGTGGACGACACTCCCTGAGCAACGCGCGGCTCAGATAGTATCTGGTGGCTAGCCTGCTACATAGCTCCCCGTCCATCACTCACGCCAAAAGGGGGGATTGTGAGGAAAGAGTTAACTTTTTACTGGTTAGAAAAGTCATGGACTCTAATTCTCCTTGCAAAGAAAACAACCAAGAATTGTTTACCTAACAGACTCTAAGACATTTTCAAGGACTCATTGTTTTGGCTTAAAGAATGTGAAGAACACTGCTGACACAAACAGTTTTTTTTTGCTTTTAGAATAAAAGTCATGTTATTTTCTTTTGCGAGAACATGTAATCCACGCCTATGATGAATCTAGACTAATGAATATGTATGTTACATAGTTACACCCTAATTAGTTTTGTATAACCCTGTGTATCTAAACAAATCAATACAGTTCTATTTGGGAGCCGCACATCTCCAGTGCTTATGTGTATAACAGCGTCTGCGTGTTTTCATTGAGACTGGGAAAGAGCAGGGGGGGTTACCGGGACTCCCTCCGCATTTGGACATCGCTGGCAACAGTTGTGACCATTAGGTCAACCTAACAGTTTGATCTTTATATCCAGGAAGTTTATAAAGTCTTTTCCGTTAAAGATGTCTCCAACCATTTTTAGATTTGACTCCTGCCATGTTGAGGGAATTTCTGAGTTATCCAGAATCACCAAAACTTTTAGGGGAGTATTTCAAAGATGATTTTTATTAAGATTAGTCGGAGATTTTATTGTAGCATATAAAGTAGGGGAGTTTGGAGGTGGGATAGAAGGGTTGATTAAGTGAGTTAAAATTAAAGATTTTATGGGTTGGTAATTAACAGAGGACATCTCTAAATCCATCCAAGGAAATAAATTTCTTCCCTCTATTAGCCTCTAACTCTGTTTAATTAAGTTAGAAAGATGATAGTTTTTAATATTGGGGAGCCCTATACCTCCCATTTTTTTCTGTTTGAGTAACATGTTTTTGTTCACTTTTGGCCTTTTATAGTTCCAAATAAAGTCACTAAGTACTTTCTAGAGTTTGTTTAATTGATTTGCCGGGATCAATAAAGGTATGGATCTAAGGATATATAAAATTTTTGGTAATGTTATCATCTTTAAGAATACCACTCTACCTAACCATGACAAATCCTTATTTGCGGTGCATGTCAAGTCTTTTCGAATATTTTCAATCAGAAGACTCATGTTATTGGCAACCATTTTTGTTACATTTTTATTGAGGACTCCAAGATAAGGCATAGATTCATTCTCTAATGAGAAAGAAGTGGAAGTACCTATCTGTTCGATAATATCATTGTCGAGGTTGAAGTGCATCATTTTAGTTTTTTTTTTGTTTAACCTGTAATTAGAGATGAGCGAACCGGTCCCGGTTCGGCTCGAGTTCGGTTCGCCGAACAGAGGTCTCGTTCGAGTTCAGTTCGTCGAACGTTCGACGAACCGAACTCGAACTGCATAGGAAACAATGGCAGGCAATCACAAACACATAAATACACCTAGAAAACACCCTCAAAGGTGTCCAAAAGGTGACAAACAACTCACAACACAACACAAACACATGGGAAAGTGACAAGGACATATACTCATGTGAAAACAAAAGAGCTGGACAAGGAAAAAGAGGAGGAAACACAGATATAGGCATGGCACGCCCTTCTAAAATCATGTAAAACACCGCAAGGTTACTCCAAGCGGAGTATCCCATTTTTCCAAAAATTGTGCCCCACACACACCCACCCATTCAGTGGCAGCACTTGTGCCCTAGTTGTACACTTCACAGCTAGATTTGCATCAAGCACATTCAAAAATACGCCATACTTAACCGTCCCCAGGATGACACCGGGGTAGGTAGCAAAGTCTTTCCTGATCCCAGCTCTGTTCATCTTGGATCATTTTTAAAAAACACAGCAAGCAAGGGTTACTCCAAGCGGAGTCTCCCTTTTTTTCCAAAAATTGTGCCCCACACACACCCACCCATTCAGTGGCAGCACTTGTGCCCTAGTTGTACACTTCACAGCTAGATTTGCATCAAGCACATTCAAAAATACGCCATACTTAACCGTCCCCAGGATGACACCGGGGTAGGTAGCAAAGTCTTTGCTGAACCATGACTTGTTCATCTTGGCTCCTTTTAAAAAACACAGAAAGCAAGGGTTACTCCAAGCGGAGTCTCCCTTTTTTTCCAAAAATTGTGCCCCACACACACCCACCCATTCAGTGGCAGCACTTGTGCCCTAGTTGCAAACAGGATGTTTTGATTTGCATCAAGCACATTCCAAATCCACAAGCATTTACTCTCCCCAGGATGACACAGGGGTAGTAAATTCCTTGTGCATCCATGACTTGTTCATTTTGATGAACGTTAGTCTGTCCACATTGTCACTGGACAGACGCGTGCGCTTATCTGTCAGCACACACCCAGCAGCACTGAAGACACGTTCAGAGACAACGCTGGCAGCTGGACATGACAAAATCTCCAAGGCGTAAGTGGAGAGCTCTGGCCATTTTTCAAGATTTGAAGCCCAAAATAAGCAAGGCTCCATTTGCAAAGTCATGGCATCGATGTTCATTTGGAGATACTCCTGTATCATCCTGTCTAGCCGTTGACTATGTGTCAGACTTGTTGTCTCTGGTAGCCTTGCAAAGGACGGTCTAAAAAAATTATGAAAAGATTCAATAAAATTACTGTTACCAGCACCAGATACGGTGCTACTGGTACGGGTAGACTGTTGGAGATGACGAGACCGTCCCATGTTTGTCAAGTTACAACTGGGAGATTCACTCCCTGCACCTGCACGGTTGTTTGGTGGAAAAGCGGATCTAAGATCGAGTAACAGCTTCTGCTGATACTCCTGCATACGTGCGTCCCTTTCTATGGCTGGAATTATGTCACAAAATTTGGACTTGTACCGGGGATCTAATAGTGTGGCAAGCCAGTAGTCATCATCACTTCTAATTTTGACAATACGAGGGTCATGTTGGAGGTAGTGCAGCAAGAAGGCGCTCATGTGTCTTGCGCAGCCATGCGGACCAAGTCCACGCTGTGTTTGTGGCATAGAGGTGCTAACCGTTTTTTCTTCCTCTGACATCTCCCCCCAACCTCTTTCAACTGAAATTTGACCAAGGTCTCCCTCATCCGCTGAGTCTTCCATGTCCATGGACAGTTTGTCCTCCATTTCTTCATGTTCTCCTGCACCTTCCTCAACATTTCACCTGCACCATGCGCCCTTGTTGATCCCTGTCCCCCATGGTCCCATGCCTGCCGCGTTGGTGAGGATGAACATCTGGACCTTGGTGATGTTGTTGTGTCTTGCGCATATGAATCCTCCTGTAGTTCCTCCCCTTCCTATTGTCCCACCCCCTGACTCCGAATAGTGTTTAGCGTGTGCTCCAGCATGTAAATGACTGGAATTGTCATGCTGATAATGGCATTGTCAGCGCTAAACATATTCGTCGCCATGTCAAAACTGTGCAGAAGGGTGCATAGGTCCTTGATCTGAGACCAGTCCATCAGGGTAATCTGCCCCACCTCTGCATCTCGTTGGCCCAGGCTATACGTCATGACGTATTGCACCAGGGCTCGCCGGTGCTGCCACAGTCACTGTAACATGTGGAGAGTCGAATTCCAGCATGTCGCCACATCGCATTTCAGGCGATGAACCGGCAGGCCGAAAGACTTCTGGAGCGATGCAAGTCGCTCAGCTGCGGCGGTTGAACGGCGGAAGTGAGCAGACAGTTTTCGTGCCCTGGTCAGAAGGCCATCTAGGCCGGGATAGTGTGTTAAGAATTGCTGGACAACAAGGTTCAACACGTGAGCCATACAAGGCACGTGTGTCACCTTGCCCAGGCGAAGGGCCGCACCCAGGTTTGCAGCATTGTCGCACACGGCCTTACCAGGCTGCAGGTTGAGTGGAGACAACCATTTCTTAAACTCGGACCGCAGAGCTGACCACAACTCCTCAGCTGTGTGACTCCTATTCCCAAGACATGTCAAGCTAAAGACTGCCTGATGCCGTTGTGCTCTGCTGCCAGCATAGTAATGAGGGGTGCGTGATTCCTTCTGCGCAGTGAGAACGCTGGTGGCCTGACCAGGCAGGCTTGGGGCGGAGGTGGAGGACCCAGATGAGGTGGAGGAGGCAGAAGCAGTGGCGGAACTTGGACAGACAGAGGATTGACACACAAGTCGTGGGGACGGCAAGACTTGTGCAGCAGACCCTTCACCATCTATCACCATAGTTACCCAGTGCCCAGTCAGCGACATGTAACGTCCCTGTCCATGCTTACTGGTCCAAGTATCGGTGGTGAAATGCATCCGTGCACACACAGAGTTTCTCAAGGAAGCGGTGATGTTGTGTGCGACATGCTGGTGTAGCGCAGGCACACCTTTCTTAGAGAAGTAGTGGCGACTGGGCATCTGGTACTGGGGCACAGCGACAGACATAAGGTCTCTAAAATCCTGTGTGTCCACCAGGCGGAAAGGCAGCATTTCGGTAGCCAAGAGCTTACAGAGGGATAAAGTCAACCTCTTAGCTTTGTCATGGGTCGCAGGAAATGGCCTTTTATTTGTCCACATCTGAGGGACAGAGATCTGGCTGCTGTGTGTAGATGGTGTTGAGTAGGGTGTCCCTGGAAAAATGCAGGTTTGTGAGGAAAGTGCAGGCGGAGACATGATGTTGCCTTCATCCAACGTTGGTGCTATCGATGTCTGAGAGAGCTGTACACACGCACTTGTTTCCCCTTCCAAACCAACTGACGACCTACCAAGCAAACTGCCTGTTGCAGTTACAGTGGTGGAAGTTGTGCATGGAAAACCAGGTGTGACAGCTGTCCCCACAGTCCTAGAAGATGAAGAGCACGCGGATGCACTGGAAGGGGCAGGCGGTGGATGGTTCACTCCGCTAGCCCGCATTGCAGCGTGGTGAGCTTCCCACTGGGACATATGATATTTATTCATGTGACGATTCATGGAAGAAGTTGTCAAACTGCTGAGGTTTTGCCCTCTACTAACAGAATCACGACAAATTTTACAGATCACATAATTTGGGCGATCTTTTGCTATTTCAAAAAAGGACCAGGCTAGGCAAGGCTTAGAGGGCATGCGACCTGCTGAGCCCCCCCGACTAGTGCTCAGAGGCAGAGTGGTGGCTGAGGATGCAGTTGTAGACGTGCTACCAGTGCTCCGACTCTGTCCAGGAAGGCGCAAGGTAACTTCGTCGTCGGTTGCATCCTCCTCCACCGCCTCTGTTGACCTCCTCGAGTGCCTGACTGTGGGTTGACAGTAGGTGGGATCTAGAACTTCCTCAGCAATTGTTGTGTTTGCACTCCCCTCACCCTCAGACCGAGCCTCTTCTTGCCCTGACCGAATATTTAAGTTGTCATCCCAATCTGGTATCTGCGTCTCATCGTCATCAGTATGTTCCTCATTGTCTATAACAACAAGTGTTACAGTTTGTAAAAAAGGGTCAACATTATGCTCAGAAACTTGGTCCTCACGGCCTGAATCAGAGTCACAAAGGTTCTGGGCATCACTGCAGACCATTTCCTGGTCTGTACTCACTGTAGCTTGGGAGCAGACCTCTGATTCCCAGGCTATAGTGTGACTGAACAGCTCTGCAGACTCAGCCATCTCAGTTCCACCATACTGTGCAGGGCGGATGGAGACTTCAGAGCTGGGAGAATGTAAGTGTGATTGTGCTGACAACTCAGAGGACTGGTGTTTTTTGGATGCGGTAGTTGAGGTGGCGGAGAGGGCACTTGTTGGACCACTTGAGATCCATTCAAGCATTTTCCTTTTTTGGCCATCATCTACCTTTGTTCCAGTTGTTCTTGTCCGTAAAAAAGGGAGCGCATCGGATTGTCCACGGTAAGTAGTAGACATCTTACTTTTGCTGGAAGATGGTCTATCTTCAGCAGATGTTAATGGAGCTGTGCCACCTTCCCCACGGACAAACCCTTTTTTCCTTTTCCAACACGCCTCTTCCCCTTTCCACCAGCATCTGTCATTTTGCCACTCATTTTGATTGCGACAAGATTGTGCACTTAAAATGTGGTATCAAAAATTGAGAGGTGGTGTAGATTTCAGCGGTGGTCTAGCTTTATTAACAGCAGAATAAACAACAATAATTATCCCTGACAATGCAACTACGGCCCTTAAACTGGCAGCATAAATTGCTAGTATAATAGCTTTATCACAATGAGCTTGGATGTTCAATGCAGACGTGCTGCAAATATCTTTGCACTAGTGGGACAATACAGAAGTCCAACAGCCACTTTTAGGATGCCACTAAGTTCACTCAGTGTTTGTGTGAAGCCCCGCCGGTGTTGTATCGGTGCATTACCTTCAGGGACTCCACGTAGCTGGATCTCGTCACAGGTAGGAGATCTTCTTCTTGTCGTGACGCCACTCTCAGTATTGCGGCCAGTAGGGACCGCCACTGCAGGTTGAGGGTCGCCTGGGGCTGATGGTGTGTGCAGTTAGTTGGAATAGCCTCCTGAGAGTGAGGCAAGCCCCAGGGCCCGGTGTAGGTGCGTAGTACCACAAGTCGCAGAATGACTCACACAGGCAGAACTGTCTTTCAAGGGCTTTACTCACATTTTGATGGCAGGGTGAGTAGCCCGGGCGTAGCTGGGATGAACCAGGCGGGAACCAGGTATCCTTCAGGCTGACTTTATGAGGGTGACTACTGACTCGCCTTCCTTAGCCCTTGGTGGTTTGGGGTGACCCCGACTTTGAGTCCCTATGGGGGTCGCCCAGGGAAGATGCTGCAGCCTCTCTCCCCCTTTTGTTTGCCGTTTGCTTGTTCCCCGGACCAGGCCACTCCAGCTGCTTGCCTCCTGTGACCTATGGGCCCTCACTGCGGTTACGTGGCTGCGGCTTTTGTGGTGTTGTGGTGTGGGCTTTGAGAGCCCCACACCGGCAGGTTTAGCAGAAGAAAGCTGGATCTATCTTCGCTTCGGGATCTGCCGCCCGGTTGGGCCTGGTGCTCTCTAGCAGTCTCCTTACTTCCCACTCCGTGCTTTCTCTCTCGCTGAAGCTGGCTTTCAGGTAGCACTCCTAGTTGACCGTTCTCCCCCGTCAGTAGCCACTGCGCGGGCGCTGTTAGACAGCATCAACCCCACAGGTCTGCTCCTCACTGAGCCCTCTGGAGTTCTCCTCTAACTGACTCACTGCCCCTCCTCTCCTGTTCTTGCCTACGCCACCTAGCAACCAGATTCTCTTACCACACCCCTTGAGAGGAGATGGAGGCTTTTGGCCCCCTCCACTATTCCAGTGAAGGTCAAGGCTTTTCCCCCTCCTGGGATCCCCAGGGGTCCTCTCATGGGTACATGTGTGAGAGCTGATTACTATGCGCCTGTGTACCACACCCCTGTCAGCCTTTTGGATTACCTGTATTGTACTGTCCCCAGCATGGGTGCAGTACTCAGTGGTGCCTGACCAGGTCAGGGGCGCCACATTCCCCCTTAGTTATCACCAGCACGTCCTCGGGCTGCAAGACAACAATTTAAAATGCATAAAACATTAAAACATGTAAAACATTTTTAAAAGCACCAGGTACCATACATCACCACCCTCCACCCACAAGTCCGTTAACCCACCCAAAACCCTTTCACGTTGGCCGCGCCTTCAGCCACTTCTGGCAGGATGTAGAGGCGGCTTACATGGGCTGGTGGTTTTAGGGTATACCTGGCCTGGTGGATCCGCGCCTTCAGCCTCTTCTGGCAGGATGCAGAGGCGGCCTCCACAGTTGGTGCTGACCAGGTACCCTCTTTGTGGTGGAGAGCCAGGCCCCATAAACAGGCGTGCTCTCTGGTTGCAGGTGAGCCAAGGCCCTATATACGGACGGGCTCCTCCTGGTTGCAGACGAGCCAAGCCCCTAAACAGGCTGACTCTGGTGGCGGTGGTGCCCTCTGGTGTAACTATTTACACTGCGAGAGTTTGTGGCTATAGCCAGTTCATAGCCTTAAGGTTTATGGTTTTCTCACAATAGTTTTTGTGGGCACATTACTTGAACTTGAGAACGTTGCAAACCAAAACTTTTCAAAACTTCATCTGGTAACTTCTTTCTTTACTTTACTTTACTCCTCTTTACCAGGGCTTGAGCCTGTATGGCGGTGGCACCTGCTGCTTTCCTGCTCTTTATCGTCGTCTGTGGTCGTCTCATCCGTAGGTTCTTTTTCTCTGCTTTGTCTTCCTTCTCTTTCTTTAGGACTTTGTGTTACGTCCAGAGCATACAATCCTCTTTCACCTTGGTGCATAGTAAACTGGACTGAATCTCCCATCTTTAGATTTCTGCCAGGGTGTCCTCTAGGCAGATGAGCTCTCACATCTCTTCTGTTGACAAATATCCCTTCTTTGATACCAGGTGCTACGATGAATCCATATCCACTTTTCAGATTAAAATCCTCCACTACTCCTCTGAAAAGGGGTCCTCTGGCCTGGGCTTTGGACCTTCTCAGGGCTCGTTTTTCTTGCAGGTCTCTGACGGTGACTTCTCTCTGCTCTGGGGATGACGGTGCAGGGGATAGTTGCGTTCTGTTGCGGTGTGTCTTACGGGCTGGATTCTGTAGGGTGCAGCTCACAAACTCCCAGGTAAGGCTTTTGGGCAGTTCTTCTTCTGCAGATGGTGTCAGGTCTTCCTCATCCCAGCGAGAATAAGGCAGCATCTCTGGCTCTGGGTATGGCTCTGGAGTCAGCCTCTCAGCTTCCTGGCCTCCTCCCCCCCTTAGTTCTTCCTGGCACTCCTTGGGTAGCAGTGCTGGGGATGGACTTCTTTCTGCCGGCCCAGGTGGGGAACTCTTTGCCGTGGTTGCTGCAGGAGCTGTCGGGATACTCTTTGGGGTGTGCGGAGGGAGCATGTACCGCTCCACCATCTCCCGTGGGAACTTAGCTTCCAGGTCGGCTTTTAGCTGCCAGTATGCGGAGTCCTCACCTACCAGAGATTGCCTAGCAGGGACTTCCTGAACCTGGGGAGCCTTGTCTGCTCTGGCCTTGCAGGCCGGGGTAAATGGTACGTCAGCCTTGTCTTGGCGGGCCGCGCCTGGCATGGCGGCGGCCTGGTCTTGGCGGGCCGCGCCTGGCATGGCGGCGGCCTGGTCTTGGCGGGCCGCGCCCTGTATGGCGGCGGCCTGGATCGGCGTCGCAGCTGCGATGGGGTCTGTGCAGGCTGGGCTGGGCATCGCTGCAGGGACCGGGGCTTGGCGGGCCGAGCAGGGCATCGTTGCGGCGGCCGGGGCTTGACGGGCCGAGCAAGGCATCGCTGCGGCGGCCTGGGCTTGGCGGGCCGCACCTGTCGTGGCTGCGGCCTGGCTCAGCGTCGCCGCGCCGGGCGTCTCTTCAGGGACCGCGGGCGTGGCAGTAGGGGTCGGGGCACTTGCGCTAGCCGGGGCATCACTGGACTCACCCATCGGTGGCAGCATCGGGGTCTGAGTTGTCACCGCCCGATCTGGCACTCGGTGCGCGGCTCTCTCCTCGTAGGCCCGAACCGCCGCGGTCATCCATAGAAACTCCTCGCGTCCCTCTCTGATCAGCCTTCCGACCCTGGCTTCTAGTTGATCGCAGAACTCGGCAAGCTCCCGACACCACCAGGCAGCGGAGCCTGGCTCTGGGTCTCTGCACTCCGACGCCATCTTCATTAGCAAGCTGCTGGCTTCCCTTCTGCTCCGCCGTCTCCGGACGCTTCCGCTCTCTTCGCTGGCAAGGTCAGAACTCTGCAGGGGATCTCTGGGTAGCCACACCTCTTCGTGGGCGGTAACGTCTTCCAGCGCGGGCTGCTGTTGTTTTTCAGCGCGCTTTTCATGGTGGCAATATGGCGGCGCTTCCAATTTTCCAAGCGGACCGCCCAGGCACATGGTCACCTGTCTGAACAGGTCTAGTCCTTATCCTGTTCGTGACGCCAGATGTGAAGCCCCGCCGGTGTTGTATCGGTGCATTACCTTCAGGGACTCCACGTAGCTGGATCTCGTCACAGGTAGGAGATCTTCTTCTTGTCGTGACGCCACTCTCAGTATTGCGGCCAGTAGGGACCGCCACTGCAGGTTGAGGGTCGCCTGGGGCTGATGGTGTGTGCAGTTAGTTGGAATAGCCTCCTGAGAGTGAGGCAAGCCCCAGGGCCCGGTGTAGGTGCGTAGTACCACAAGTCGCAGAATGACTCACACAGGCAGAACTGTCTTTCAAGGGCTTTACTCACATTTTGATGGCAGGGTGAGTAGCCCGGGCGTAGCTGGGATGAACCAGGCGGGAACCAGGTATCCTTCAGGCTGACTTTATGAGGGTGACTACTGACTCGCCTTCCTTAGCCCTTGGTGGTTTGGGGTGACCCCGACTTTGAGTCCCTATGGGGGTCGCCCAGGGAAGATGCTGCAGCCTCTCTCCCCCTTTTGTTTGCCGTTTGCTTGTTCCCCGGACCAGGCCACTCCAGCTGCTTGCCTCCTGTGACCTATGGGCCCTCACTGCGGTTACGTGGCTGCGGCTTTTGTGGTGTTGTGGTGTGGGCTTTGAGAGCCCCACACCGGCAGGTTTAGCAGAAGAAAGCTGGATCTATCTTCGCTTCGGGATCTGCCGCCCGGTTGGGCCTGGTGCTCTCTAGCAGTCTCCTTACTTCCCACTCCGTGCTTTCTCTCTAGCTGAAGCTGGCTTTCAGGTAGCACTCCTAGTTGACCGTTCTCCCCCGTCAGTAGCCACTGCGCGGGCGCTGTTAGACAGCATCAACCCCACAGGTCTGCTCCTCACTGAGCCCTCTGGAGTTCTCCTCTAACTGACTCACTGCCCCTCCTCTCCTGTTCTTGCCTACGCCACCTAGCAACCAGATTCTCTTACCACACCCCTTGAGAGGAGATGGAGGCTTTTGGCCCCCTCCACTATTCCAGTGAAGGTCAAGGCTTTTCCCCCTCCTGGGATCCCCAGGGGTCCTCTCATGGGTACATGTGTGAGAGCTGATTACTATGCGCCTGTGTACCACACCCCTGTCAGCCTTTTGGATTACCTGTATTGTACTGTCCCCAGCATGGGTGCAGTACTCAGTGGTGCCTGACCAGGTCAGGGGCGCCACATTTGCTAGTATAATGGCTTAGTAACAATGAGTTTGAGTGTGCAATGCAGGCAGACATGCTGCAAATATCTTTGCACTAGTGGGACAATGCAGAAGTCCAACAGCCACGTTTAGGATGCCCCTAAGTTCACTCAGTGTTTGCTAGTATAATGGCTTAGTAACAATGAGTTTGAGTGTGCAATGCAGGCAGACGTGCTGCAAATATCTTTGCACTAGTGGGACAATACAGAAGTCCAACAGCCACTTTTAGGATGCCACTAAGTTCACTCAGTGTTTGCTAGTACAATGGCTTAGTAACAATGAGTTTAAGTGTGCAATGCAGGCAGACGTGCTGCAAATATCTTTGCACTAGTGGGACAATACAGAAGTCCAACAGCCACTTTTATGATGCCACTAAGTTCACTGAGTGTTTGCTAGTATAATGGCTTAGTAACAATGAGTTTGAGTTTGCAAAGGGCAGGAGGGTACAGTGGCAGGGTTGTGGGTCTCTGGGTAGAGTAAAGGAAGCCTGCCTTTCTATCCCTCCTAATGGGGAAATGCAGCGAGGAAATCCCTGACCTTAGCTACACAGACGCTGTCATCTTGTGTAGCTGTTAAACTCTGTTTTCACGGACCTGTCACCTATGGCTCTGACCCTGCCAGTATTAGCCCTTAAAAGGACTGATAGAAACTTCTATCCCTATTCTGTACAGCGCTGTGTATAGAGCGTACACAGCAGTATCGGAGATAGGAGCTGCGCCAGCGGTGACTGACACCAAGGACGCAGAAGGCAGATAATGGCGTGCTGGAGGAAAATGTCCGTTTTTATAATGCAGGGACATGTGACATGGACATCCTATCATACATGCCGTTGCTTCTCTGGCTAAAAGTCCACTTAGCTTTGTGTGTGTCTGGGATTGGCTGACATGCTGGCCCGCCCCACTACACGCTCGCGCTTAGGGAAGGAAGACAAGGAAAAAAAAAGAAAAATGGCGATCGCCATTATCCATACAGCAGTGATCTGAATGCGCTGTGCAAAATGTTGTAATTGTAAATGTGATGGTCTGGATTCCTTTAGTTGACATACACACATACATACATACACTCAGCTTTATATATTAGATAATATATACTATAGAGCCCATTTAGACATCCACTGCCATATTGAAAAGGATATTCCGTTCCTATACTGGGAACAGGAAGCTGCTTCATTATTAGTCTGACCACTTTTTACTAGAAGTATGTGGAAGATCTGAAAAAAAGAAACAATGTTAACAAACAGATTCTTACCAGAATTGATGGTAAATGGGATTACAAAGAAATGAGTAGTGCTAGTGCAATTGCAACAGCGTCACAATGGGGGAGGTGTTCTAATGGATATAAGACCTGAAGTGATGACTTGGTTGACATTGGTTTATTTTACATATCAAAAATAAAATAAATTTGCAATAAAAATAATAAAAATAAATCAATAAATAGGAATATAAAAAATACACTACCTAAAAAGACTCATCTGCATATTTTTCTCACTATCTGACATGAAATCAGAATAAACCTTTAGGTCAATCAGGAACCAAAAGTATTTATATTTGCCAAATGCCAGAATATTGAGAGACAGAGAGAAAGATAGAGAGAGAGGGGGGATGTTTAAGGCTTAAGCCACACGGCATGAAAATCGGTGTGAGTGGAGTGCGATAAAAAAAATCGCATTCCACTCGGACCAATATTAGCCTATGTGTCAGCACCCATGAGTGATCATTTTCTCAGCCCTAATCGGACCGAGAAAAGAATCGCAGCATGCTGCGACTGTAACGCGATCCTTCTTTCTCTCGCACCCATTCAAGTCTATGGGGCGAGAGAAAAATCGCACTGCACTCGCGGTACACCGGTGAACCATGAGTACAGGGCAAGAATGGCAATAGCCGGCTACGGAGGAGAGAGGGAGATAAATCCCTTCCTCCCCTCCTCAGTTCCAGCCTGCCCCTCCTCAGCGCTGGCCCACCCCTCCTCAGTGCTGGCCCGTTCCTCGCAGCTCAGCTCCGATTGCATGATCGGACATCAGTTGCAGTGATACTCGCATGACACTTAGCTCCTGATGTGCTGCCAGCGTGAGCCGAGTGTCATGCGAGGATCGCACTAGTGCCCCGTGTGGTCCCAGTCTTAAGGCATTTTTATTACTTTCTGCAAATTCAAAAGTTTGCATGCATTTCACAAACATTTTAGATGTGTATGTAAACTTCAACTGTATGAGTAAAAGGAAGTAGGACCATAGGCAGAAGTAGATGTAAAAAAAGAAAACTATAAAAAGTTACAATAACAAATAAAATACAATAACAACAAATACAAATAAAAATGAATATACAATAGAAGTAAACATAAATACTGAAATAAGGGAAAAAAAATAAAACAATTAAAACATGTAAAATAAATAATAATAATAATAATAATAATAATAAAAAACACAAAAAAGCAACAACAAAATTTTAAAAATATAGTAATTTAATAAAAATGGAAATATGGAAAAGAGAAAAGAAAAATGGAGAAATGGGAGGATGAGAAAATAAAATGAAGTGAAATAGCAATGTAAGGACTCGGAAAGCGAGACAAAACGGAAAAAATTAAGTATCTGAGGGGAAAAATAAATACGTGGACTATGCTAATACCGAGTGTTGATGGAGAAGATCTCGTGCTCTCAGATGACTAAGAACGATGCTGTAACAAATAAGAACATAATGGTGATTATTAATAGAAACAAGGAAATTCTATAGAAAAATTCTATGAAACTGCCAACATCAAATTCTTTGTTCAGACCCAAACAGGGAAGAAATAGGTTTTGAAATTCCACATTGGGTAGCCTCGACTAAGAATCACCCTATGGCTACGTATAATTCATGTACCCTAAAAGCATAAGAGTGGAATGTGTGGACAAAAGCTATACATTGGTCAGAATGCATTCTTGGTATACAGTTAGGTCCAGAAATATTTGGACAGTGACACAATTTTCGCGAGTTGGGCTCTGCATGCCACCACATTGGATTTGAAATGAAACCTCTACAACAGAATTCAAGTGCAGACTGTAACGTTTAATTTGAAGGTTTGAACAAAAATATCTGATAGAAATTGTAGGAATTGTACACATTTCTTTACAAACACTCCACATTTTAGGAGGTCAAAAGTAATTGGACAAATAAACCAAACCCAAACAAAATATTTTTATTTTCAATATTTTGTTGCGAATCCTTTGGAGGCAATCACTGCCTTAAGTCTGGAACCCATGGACATCACCAAACGCTGGGTTTCCTCCTTCTTAATGCTTTGCCAGGCCTTTACAGCCGCAGCCTTCAGGTCTTGCTTGTTTGTGGGTCTTTCCGTCTTAAGTCTGGATTTGAGCAAGTGAAATGCATGCTCAATTGGGTTAAGATCTGGTGATTGACTTGGCCATTGTAGAATGTTCCACTTTTTTGCACTCATGAACTCCTGGGTAGCTTTGGCTGTATGCTTGGGGTCATTGTCCATCTGTACTATGAAGCGCCGTCAACTTTGCGGCATTTGGCTGAATCTGGGCTGAAAGTATATCCCGGTACACTTCAGAATTCATCCGGCTACTCTTGTCTGCTGTTATGTCATCAATAAACACAAGTGACCCAGTGCCATTGAAAGCCATGCATGCCCATGCCATCACGTTGCCTTCACCATGTTTTACAGAGGATGTGGTGTGCCTTGGATCATGTGCCGTTCCCTTTCTTCTCCAAACTTTTTTCTTCCCATCATTCTGGTACAGGTTTATCTTTGTCTCATCTGTCCATAGAATACTTTTCCAGAACTGAGCTGGCTTCATGAGGTGTTTTTCAGCAAATTTAACTCTGGCCTGTCTATTTTGGGAATTGATGAATGGTTTGCATCTAGATGTGAACCCTTTGTATTTACTTTCATGGAGTTTTCTCTTTACTGTTGACTTAGAGACAGATACACCTACTTCACTGAGAGTGTTCTGGACTTCAGTTGATGTTGTGAATGGGTTCTTCTTCACCAAAGAAAGTATGCGGCGATCATCCACCACTGTTGTCATCCGTGGACGCCCAGGCCTTTTTGAGTTCCCAAGCTCACCAGTCAATTCCTTTTTTCTCAGAATGTAACCGACTGTTGATTTTGCTACTCCAAGCATGTCTGCTATCTCTCTGATGGATTTTTTCTTTTTTTTCAGCCTCAGGATGTTCTGCTTCACCTCAATTGAGAGTTCTTAGACCGCATGTTGTCTGGTCACAGCAACAGCTTCCAAATGCAAAACCACACACCTGTAATCAACCCCAGACCTGTAATCAGCCCGAAAAAGCCCTCCATGTCCGGAGTCATCCTGGATGGTCCAGCATCGCATCCAGCTCTGCTGCATGGAGGTGACAGGAGCTGCAGAAGACACCGCCGCTCCTGACAGCTCCACGCGGCAAATGAAGACAGCCGCGCGATCAGCTGAGCTGTCACTGAGGTTACCCGCTGTCACTGGATCCAGTGACAGCGGGTAACCTCAGTGACAGCTCAGCTGATCGCGCTTCTCACCTCAGTTGCTGCGTGGAGGTGACCGGAGTGGCGGTGTCTTCTGCAGCTCCGGTCACCTTCATGCAGCAGAGCTGGAAGCGACGCTGGACCATCCTGGATGACGCCGGACATGGAGGGCTTTTTCGGGCTGATTAAATTGTTGAACCAGGGTATATGTGTGTGTTTTTTATTTCTAATAAAGGATTTTTTCGGGTGTGTGTGTTTATTTACTGTAATTTACAGATTAATCATGAAAGGAATCTCGGGGAGACGCCTGACATGATTAATCTAGGATTTAGTGGCAGCTATGGGCTGCCATTAACTCCTTATTACCCCGATTTGCCAAAACACCAGGGCAAATCGGGAAGAGCCGGGTACAGCCCCAGAACTGTCGCATATAATGTATGCGGCAATTCTGGGCGGCTGCTGACTGATATTGTTAGGGTGGGGGGCTCCCCATAACGTGGAGCTCCCCATCCTGAGAATACCAGCCTTCAGCCGTATGGCTTTATCTGGCTGGCATTAAAATTGGGGGGACCGCACGCCGTTTTTTTAATTATTTATTTATTTATTTTACTGCACAGTATAGACACGCCCACCGGCTGCTGTGATTGGGTGCAGTGAGGCACCTGTCACTCAGTGTGGGGGCGTGTCTCACTGCAACCAATCATAGGCGCCGGTGGGCGGGGAAAGCAGGGAATAGGAGATTGTTTAATGAGCGGCCGGCTTTTTCAAAATACTAAAAGCCGCCGCAGCAGTGTGAATGCCGTGCAGCGCCGCGCCGGTGATCGGGGAACGGTAAGTATGAGAGAGGGGGGAAACTTCAGTCACTCAGGGGATTAGCGGTCACCGGTGAATCCTTCACAGGTGACCGCTAAGCAGTACTCGACACAGACAGAGCCGTGGTATGAGGATGAAGTCGGGTGAAGTTCACCCGAGTTCATTCTCATCGCGCAACTCTGTCTGCTGTCAGCCGACATTTATAAACGACATTGTGCATCACACACACGGATATTCCACGTACACATACACGTTAATTCCACACGCACACACGGACGTTCTACACACAAACACGGCTAGCATACGCAATTCCCACAGGTGCCACACGGACCATAAAAACGGACACAAAAACGGGACACGGACCCGAAAAACGGCCCGTAACACACGTGCGTGTTTTTCATGGACGTGTGAAGAGGGCCTAAATTAAATTGCATGGTAAATTGGAGTTCAAGCCAGATGCTATTCAGAAATTTATGAAATCCAATGTGCCCCCCATATACAGAAAATGACATTTATATAACAACGCCAGCAAACGGAAGGGGATTGAAATACTTAAGGGGAATATACAAATGCATCTTCAAAGAATGACATGTAATAGTTGGCATAAGGGGGGCTACATTGGACCTCATAGCGGTCCTCTGAAGTTGAAGATAGTAGACATCCTGAAATAAGAAAAAAGTTCTCCTTAAGAACAATATTAGGTAGATCCATACAAAGGGGTTTTTTTACCTCTGGAGAAAAGTTACTGTCAGTAAGGAGTTTGTCCATTATTCTGAGGCCCTTATCATTGGTAATCGCTATGCATAGGCTACCCACATCCCAGTTAATTAGATATGCATTTTCAGGTATTTTATCCAAATCCCAGCTCAATCTAAGAAAATTGCCTGTATCAAGGAGAAAGGATCTTATGGTTTTAATTAAAGTGAGGATCCTCTCCAATAGAATGCCTAAAGGGGATAATAGAATCTGTGCCAGCAACTATTGTTATATCTGGTGGGGTTAATCAGGCTTTTATGTATTTCAGGCAGTACATAAAAGACTGGAACAACTGGGTCCTTTTTCTGTAAAAAATCAAATACCTTAGGACAATAATGCCTGACAGTAAGTAAAGGTACCGTCACACTAAGCGACGCTCCAGCGATCCCACCAGCAACCTGACCTGGCAGGGATCGCTGGAGCATTGCTACACGGGTTGCTGGTGAGCTGTCAAACAGGCAGATCTCACCAGCAGCCAGTGACCAGCCCCCAGCCAGCAGCGACGCATGGAAGCGATGCTGCGCTTGGTAGCTAAGGTAAATATCAGGTAACCAACCCGATATTTACCTTGGTTACCAGCGCACACCACTTAGCGCTGGCTCCCTGCACTCCTAGCCAGAGTACACATCGGGTTAATTACCCGATGTGTACTCTGGCTATGTGTGCAGGGAGCAGGGAGCCGGCACTGACAGCGTGAGAGCAGCGGACGCTGGTAACAAAGGTAAATATCGGGTAACCAAGGAAAGGGCTTCTTGGTTACCCAATATTTACATTGGTTACCAGCGTCCGCAGAAGCCGGCTCCCTGCTCACTGCACATTCAGTTGTTGCTCTCTCGCTGTCACACACAGCGATGTGTGCTTCACAGCGGGACAGCAACAACTAAAAAATGGACCAGGACATTCAGCAACAACCAACGACCTCACAGCAGGGGCCAGGTTGTTGCTGGATGTCACACACAGCAACGTCGCTAGCAACATCGCTGTTGCGTCACAAAAGTCGTGCCTCAGCAGCGATGTTGCTAGCGATGTTGCTTAGTGAGACGTGGCCTTAAGGCTCCAGGGTGGATTTTATTTTAAGATTAATCTGTGGAGTGGGATTATTAGGGAGAACCTTGAAGACCACCATATTAGTTAGTTGGAACAAGATCTCATTAACATATATATTCTTATCCACATCCACTGTAGCTATCCCTTTGTTGGCGGATTTGATGACTTCGTCTTTATCTTTCATTAATGAAGAAAATGCTAATCTGTCCATATGAGTCATATTGGAAGGACAACTAAACTCGCCCCTATCTATTTCCTTATGAAAGGAAGAAATGTTACATTCAAGTAATGATATTAAGGTTTCGATGGGTGGGCTATTTCTTGGGGGCAAAAAGGTAGTTTTTGTTTTAAGTCCCAAATTAGTTAGGTTAATGGGGGCCGTAGAAATGGATGGTCTAATTTGTAAGTTAGGGCCTGCCAAAGTATTATAAAGAATCTCTGAAGATCCATCTCAAATTGGAAACAAAGTTATAAGAGGGACAGAATAATAGACCCATTTGAAGAAGTTTAAGTTGATCTGGTGAGAGTTTTTTTTTTTAAAATGTTGACTACTAGGGGGTCTTTACTACCTGTGATCTCATGGTTATATTTGTGCATGGAGCTTCTGAAACACACCTCCGTATTTTTCTTTTCAGCCTGTTTGGCTTTCGCAACCTAAAAAAGAAGGGTCTCTGAGTCTGCCATAGTGATTGTGTGTATCATTATCCAAATCGAAAGAGAGATGTCTGTGGTGGATTAATGGGGCTGTCCAATCTTAATTTCCAAGTACTTGAACAGGTTCCTCCACACAGAAGAGGTATATACCATACCATGCAAATAAAGAAAATGATTGGCACAATGCGTAGATGTAAAAATAAAAATATTGATGTTTAATCATATCAATTATAACAACCACAAAGAAGTGGATAAGTACATCTTAAGCGTTTCTAGCGCACACTGCTCATTGTGCCAATCTTCTCTATTTGCACATGTCCTGTGCGTCAACAGGTGAAAGGCTCATGTTGCACATAATGACAGAGTTTTCATATGATAGTACAGTGAGTGATTTACTCACTTTTTTTTAGATATTGGACTGCTCAACTCAAAAGGAGGGAGGCAATCCGGATATTTACATTACAGACCTTAGAACCAAAGGGTCTGAACAGAGAATTTGATGTTGGCAGCTTCATGTAATTTTTCTATAGAATTTCCTTGTATCTATTAATAACCACCACTATTTTCTCATTTGGCTACAGCATCATTCTTAGTCACCTGAGAGCACGAGATCATCTCCATCAACACTCGGTATTAGCATAGTCCACATATTTATTTTCCCCCTCAGATACTTAATTTTTTCCATTTTTTCTGGCTTTCCAAGTCTTTACATTGTTTTCGATATCACTCCATTTCATTTTCTCATCCTCCCATTTCTACATTATCCTTTTCTCTTCTCTGTATTTACATTTCTTTATTTTTAAGCTTTTTTATTACTATCATTATTTTATTTTTTTATATTAAAATGTATTGTTTTAATTTATTATTATTTTATGGTAAATTTATTTTAGTTTTTATTCTTATTTAAAATTATTATAGTTTTCATTTTTTTTGCATTTCCTTCTGCTTATGGTCCAACTTCTTTTTGCCTATATTTGCACATGTGTATGCCTCCGTTTTTTAATTCTTTTTTCTGTTTTCCACATCTTTCCTAACATCTCAGCCATTATCTCCTTACCTAAATTATACTTTCTGGCTTATATAGTATACCCTCCATTGCCAAACACCATGTCACATCCACTGTCAACTGGATGTGAAGCAGTTCTAACCATAATGTCCGCCGATGTCAACCACTGCCAACCAATGATGCTGTTGCAATCGCACTAGTGCTACTCATGTCTTTGTAATCCCACTTACCACCAAATCTGATAACATTTTTTAATTATATTTTTTTATTTTTATCTAGCATAGTTTTCATTTTTTGCATATCCTTCTGCCTATGTTTCTTCTTCTATTTGCTCATATCTACCCGTGTGTATGCCTCCTTTCTTTATTTTTCTATTGTGTTTTCCACATTTATCCTTACATAGTTACATAGTTACATCCTTTCTGTCCTACATAGTATACCATGCTCTGCATACAATGCACCTCCCATGCTTCTTACTTGATCCATCTACTCTATTAATGTCTGCCATTGGCCCTTTAACAACAATCCATTGGCAACCACCATGTGACATCCACTGCCCCGATTGCTGTGAAGCTGTTCTACCCATAATATCGGCCGATGCCAACCACCGCCACGCAATGTCATCACTTCTGATTGCATAGCCAGATATGACATAAAAAGTCAAGCTTTTAAATTGCTGCGGCGTTATTCCTCTATAGCGCCTTCCCCATAGCGATTCTGTCGCAATCGCACTAGAGCTACTGAATTATTCATAATCCTACTGACCACTAATTCTGGTAAGAACCTGTGTTTTCTGTTCCCAGTATAGGAAACAGAATATCCTTTTCAATATGGCAGTGGATGTCTAAATGGGCTCTATATTATATATTATATGTCATATATTGTAAACTCTTTTTTTTCCTTTCATGTATTTTCTGGATACAGTTGAAACCAGAAGTTTACATGCATCTAAAAAGACACATATGCATGTTTTTCTCACTATCTGACATGAAATCAGAATAAACCTTTCCCGTTTTAGGTTAATTAGGAATATTAAAATTATTTATATTTGCCAAATGGCAGAATAATGAGAGAGAGAGAGAGAGAGAGAGAGAGAGAGAATGTTTAAGGCATTTTTACTTTCTGCAAAGTCAAAAGTTTACATTCACTAGGAGAACTATGCCTTTAAACAATATGGAACAGCCCAAATTATGATTTCATGTCTTTGGAGGCTTCTGATAGGTTTATTAGCAACATCTGAGTTAATTAAAGACACACCTGAAACACACTGCTTCTTTGTGTAGCATCATGGAAAAGTCAAAATAAATCAGCCAAGATTTCAGGAAGAGAATTGTTAACTTACACAAGTCTGCTTCATCCTTGGGTGCAATTTCCATATACCTGAAGGTGCCTCGCTCATCTGTACAAACAAATATACGCAAGCACAAACAAGATGGGAATGACCAGTCATCCAACCACTCAGGAAGGAGACAGATTCTGTGTACCAGAGATGAACGTGCTTTGGTCAGACATTTGCATATCAACCCAAGAACAAAAGCAAAAGACCTTGTGAAGATGCTGGCGAAAGCTGGTAAGATTGTGTCATTTTCCACAGTGAAATGAGTACTGTACTAATATGGGCTGGAAGGCCACTCTGCCATGAGACAGCCATTACTCCAAAAGATGCTACTTGCTAATTTGAACATGTGAATAATGAATTGCATACCTGCCATGAATATTAGGAAAAAGGAGATATTTAGCAATTTTTGGCTTGCACTCATATATATATATATATATATATATATATATATGTATATATATATATATATATATATTAGTGCTCACTTCAGTTATCCTATTTAGTTATATGTAGTTTTTTTTCTGAATGTGAACACAGCTCCGCCCCTTTCGGCCATGTTTTTTCCATCTCCTATATAAGAAAGTCCTTAGTTACCCCTCTCCACAGTTTTTAATTGCAATGAGATGACACACAGTTAGGGTCACAGAGCTAGGGACCCCAATATAGAGATATACCTTGACGAGGTCTTGGGGCTCAGTTACATTGATCAATGCGATTGCTAAATATCTCCTTTTTCCTAATATTCATGGCAGGTATGCAATTCATTATTCACATGTTCAAATTAGCAAGTAGCATTTTTCATTGTATATTCCAATATTTTTCCATATGCTTGAGGCATTATACCTTTATCTAAGTTTGATGTGCAGCCTTATTCTTATATAGTATGTATTTTTTGGCTTGCACTCATATATATATATATTAGTGCTCACTTCAGTTATCCTATTTAATTACTCCAAAAGAAACATAAAAAAGCCAGATTATTGTTTGTAAATGCACACAGGAACAAAGACTTTAATTTTTGGAGACATGTCTTGTGGTCTGACAAAACTAAAATTGAACTGTTTGGCCATAATGATCATTGTTCTGTTTGGAAGAAAAAAGGAGAAGCTTTGAAGCCTACGAACACTATCCCAACTGTGACACATGGGCGTGCCAGCATCATGTTGTGGGGTTGTTCTGCTGCAGGAGGGACTGGTGCACTTCACAAAATAGATAGCATCATGAGGAAAGACGATTATGTGGCAATACTGAAGCAACATCTCAAGACATCAGCCAGTAACTTAAAGCGTGAGCGAAAATGGGTCTTACAAATGAACAATGACCCGAAGCATACTGCCAAACTGGTTACAACGTGGCTTAAGGATAACAAAGTCAATGTTTTGGAGTGGCCGTCACAAAACCCTGGTCTCAATCCTATTGAAAATTTATGGGCAAAGCTGATAAAGCAGGTGCGAGCAAGGCGACCAACAAACATGTTCAGTTACACCAGTTCTGTTAGGAGGAATGGGCACAAATTCCAACCAACTATTGTGAGAAGCTTGTGGAAGGATATCAAAACGTTTGATCCAAGCCATACAATTTAAGGGCAATGGTACCAAATACTAATGAAATGTATGGAAACTTTTGACTTTGCAGAAAGTAATAAAAATGCCTTAAAACATTCTGTCTCTCATTATTCTGGCATTTGGCAAATAAATATAATTTTTGTTCCTAATTGACCTAAAACGGAAAAGGTTTATTCTGATTTCATGTCAGATAGTGAGAAAAACATGCAGATGTGTCTTTTTAGATAGTGGATGTAAACTTCTGATTTCAACTGTATATATTACCTGAGGATAGCACTGCAGTCTACAACGCTGGGGTCCTGGGTTCAAATGCTACCAAGGATAACATCTGCAAGGAGTTTGTATGTTCTCCCCGTGTTTGTGTGGGTTCCCTCCAGGTTTTCCAGTTTCCTCCCACACTCCGGAGACATATTGATAGGGAATTTAGATTGTGAGCCCCAATGGGGACAATTTTGCTCATGTATGTAAAGCGCTGTGGAATTAATGGCGCTATATAAGTGAATAAATATTATTATTCTGTTATCTGAGGACAGTGTCTGTCCATATTATCTGCATACTTCTACTATCTAAAGTACATAATGAGTACTTTATTGTTTGTATCTTACTTAACTTTATATTGTTTTGTTTTCCCATATACCGTATAGCCTTATATTTTTGTAGTGTAAGTTTAAACAAAAGTCAAATAGATCGATACGTCACTGACTATCACACAAATGTATGGTGGATCATTGAAATAAAAGCCTGAAGGTTTTTTTAGTTTTTCCGAGTGCCAGATTTTTTCTTACTATACGCTAAGGATTGGGACCGTATCTGGGCGCAATATCTATTGAGAGTGCTGTAGTTTTTTATATTATTACTGTAGAAATTGTTGTCCTTCCTCCATGCCTTTATGCATCGCTGTGAGTGTTTTTTTTACAATTTTCACAGTATTGAGTAAACGTTTATGCAGGTGTGGAAAAAATGCTGCAAAATAAGGGTATTTGCACAAAGTGCGTTTTTACTGCATTTTTTAGTACAGTTTTGTTACAAAACTGCATGCAAATCCTTAGGTCTTGTGCCACAGGGTGTTTTTTCTAGTATTTTTCTTTGCTTTTTTTAATAAATAAAAAACAAAGAAAAATCATCCCAGCAAAATCTATGAGAAGCAGACTTGCTGTGCCCACGTTGCTTTTTTCCTTTCTTTTTTTTTGTTGCTGAAAAAAGAAACCGCATGTCAATTGTTTCTACTTTTTTTCCTGCTTTTTTCCCCATTTGACTTCAATGGTATCAGGGAAAAACACAGGGAAAAAAAAGCACGTGTAATGTCCACTTTGTTTTTTTATATTTTTTTTATGTGATTTTTCACGTCACTGGGATTCCCTGCAAAATAGTTGAGCGATCCTAATAATCAAAGATCGGAAAAAAATCTTTGGCCGGATCAGGATCGGACATCTGATCATTTACCGCAAAAGATCTTGGCAAGGATCGGTAAATGATCGGATGACAAAAATGATCCTCTCCCTGCCCATCACAGTCATGTCAAGTTTTGGCATAGCTGTGGTTGGCCACTGTAAAAAAAAAAAAGAAGCAAAAAAGTTAAAGCAGTAGATACTTATAGAGTCCCTGCTCAGCAGCATTAAGTCCGGTCCCGCAAATTATGTCTAATGAATATGCAATGCTTTCCCCACCCACCGGCGTCTCAGATTGACAGCAGTTAGATCCTGCTCCCAGACAGCATCTGTTGATTTATTGGAATCATAGGCGCTGTCTCAGAGTATATATCTTGGTATAAAATAAATAAATAAATTAAAAATTGGCATAGGGTCCCCCCTGTATTGACACCAGCACAGATAAAGTTGGCCACAGGCTGCAGCCCCCGGCCGTGCGCTGATCTTGGCTGTGTATCAAAATAAGAGAAACCACAAGTGGCTTTTATTTTTTTAACTATTTAAATAAATAATTAAAAAAAACAGCATGCGGCAGTCCCCCCTAATTTTGATACCCAGCCATGATAAAGCCTGACAGTTGGGGGCTGGTATTCTAAGCCTGGGGAGCGTCATGGTTATTGGGACCCCCAGGCTAAGAATAGCAATGTTCAGCCGCCTCGGGATTGTCACATCCATTAAATGTGACAAGCCCGAAGCTTTACCCGGCTCTTCCTGATTGCCCTGGTGCGGTGGTAATCGAGGTAATGTAAGAGGTTAATAGCCTACAGCTGTCACTAAGCTCTAGATTACAGTAAAAGCTGTGGGTAGAAAGGCGCAAATAGGGTCTTACCCGGTATAACAATGGGAGGTGAATGTAAGAAGGGACACTCACCTGATGTGGTTGTGACAGTCACAACCCCTTTGACAGCATAAAAGTAACGTGGAAGGCAGCAGTCCCGCCAAAACGGAGTAATTTCAGACACCAGGAGAAAAGCAGGTTTAAATACCGCGCCAAACCACAGGAGTACAAATGAAGTTAATAGATCTCTTTTCTTTATTTTCACAGGTCTATGCGTTTCAAGGACATATCCGTCCTCTTCCTCAGGACAAATGCAGAGAATACTATATCAGTATTCTCTGCATTTGTCCTGAGGAAGAGGACGGATATGTCCTTGAAACGCGTAGACCTGTGAAAATAAAGAAAAGAGATCTATTAACTTCATATGTACTCCTGTGGTTTGGCGCGGTATTTAAACCTGCTTTTCTCCTGCTGTCCAAAATAAGCTCTAGATTAGTGATGGCAGGCATTTATGAGACCCCTATCACTAATCTGTAAGTGAAAGGAAATAAACCTAAACACCAGAAAAATCCTTTATTTGAAATAAAAGAAAAACCCTCTTTCACTACTTTAGTAGCCACAAAACATCCCTGAAGGTCCAGTGTAATCCACACGAAGTCCCACAACAATTACAGCACTGCTACATCTGAAATTACAGCAAGGGATCATGGACCATGACCGAATGCTGTAAATACAGGCAGAGAGTTAGCCGCAATCAGTGGTGACATCACTCAGGTTAGTGATGGTGTCTTGCTAAATTCTACTAAAAAGGGGGCTGAAAGCCCGTACTTACGAAGCGCTCACTGATATCCTAATCAGGCACGAATACTAATATTCTTTATAGCAAGATACTATTTATTTTAATAGCACATGAATAGTCAATGGTACATAGGAATAAGAACTATTTTTTAGTCATAGAATCTTATACAATAACAGAAATATGCATCAACATTACCGATATGTTGCAGCACGCCTTTCTCATCGGAGGGACTCGATTAATGTGAGAAGGAAAAACAACCCCGCCTCTTGCATCACAGGAACAGTGCGTACGTACACTTCAATGTCCTGGAAGGTTTCCCTCACATTAAGCGAGTCCGGTGTATTTTTATAAGAAACTTTGTATGTTGTGTTCTCTGAATGGTTAATTGGTAACCAGCATGTGACAGCTGAGTCATGTTCATGTAACTTGACCACAAACTGCTGTGGGCACCAGCAGCTTCCTGCACATTTACTTGTACATCCTGCTAGTTGACAACTGACCGACCACAGTTGACCACAGTTTTAGTGAAATATTGCAATGAGCCGTAAATTTTATATGCAAGCTTCCTTACACCTGTCTTTTTGCCAACCACAAGTTTCCAGTAAGTGGAACTGTAAATGTTACTTCCTCATTATCTTAAGATCTGTTTGACATGTATTCTTTGGTCATAGTGAAATTGGTTATCCAGAGGACATCTCTCTTTGATACTGAATTATTGATAGATCAAATAATATCTGGGATCACTCCTATCTTTTGATTATGATCCCTATCTAATCACATTCATTCTTCAGTCATATCACATTGGTATCACAATCAGTCCTTGATCCCAGGGATTATTTTCCATCATCAGTATTCCACTAGAGGAAGATCACTCGGAATATACCATACTATGACCAAGAAATATCGTATGCCACAAATTTTGTTTTCTTGGTTTGTTTAGATAAACGTTGAATCACAAATATAATCACTTTCACTAATATGCACAGTACATTAAAACTAAAAGCAATATTATCTGAAAAACTCCCTTGAACATCATGTGTTTTGGCATTTGCTCGATATTCAAAGGAATCATTACACAATACATTTCCCGATATGTTACTACAAGTTTCACTAGTCCCATTTATGAACCTATTGGCATAAGGCCATAACATATCATGAATTGTCCTTTCCACTAAGCTGGGTTTAAAAGCATCTACAGTATTTATAGCTGTCCCAAAACTTATTTTTATATTCCCCATAGGGATGAATCCCAGGTTAGTCAGTCCAGTCTTATTTCTTGGTACCCAAATTCCTCCCTTAAAAGCCAGATATTGCAAATTGATGACTGTTGCATTGAAATTGCCTTGCCACCATGGAAGATTGATCTATCCCACTACGGAAATGGGTACTGTAGTATTCTATAGACGAACATTTCAAGTGTCTTTATCAGCAAGATGATCAGAACAACTTTTCCACTTTAAGATTGCCTCCATCGATACCAGGACATCCAGATAAGGCATACTGGTGGCTGTTAGCAAAGAATGTGTACAGATCCAGCAATCTGTGTGTTGAAAATGTGATGGTGCATCAGAAATTTATTCGCCATAGGTTCCTCCTGATGTAGACTTGTCCATCCAACGACCAAAGAGGCAAACATCAAACACAGGAATTTCTCCATCTCATCACTATCGAGCTCTTCCCAGTAACCGATACCATGGATTCCGCTTATTTACAACACCATCTGCAAATAAAGATACACTATTATTCTCGTAAATAACATTTTTCTTGTGGGACATATTCCCACTTCTCCACTCCTGGTCTCATTATCAGGAGAGTACGATCTTTTCCGACCGCTATTACCTCTGTCTCTGAGGGCGGTCCTTGGAGGTTTTGAATCCATATTTTTGCTCCTACATTTGTAATATTAGAGGATCCAAAACCTTTAGTACCCCGTATTGTTAATAGAGATGAGCGAACTGGTCCCGGTTCGGCTCGAGGCGGTTCGCCGAACGGAGGTCCCGTTCGAGTTCAGTTCGTCGAACGTTCGACGAACCGAACTCGAACGTATAGGCTATAATGGGAGGCAATAACAAACACATAAAAATGCATGATAAATGTACACAAACAGTTAATAAACATTGCCATAACACTTACCGGTCCCCGCGATCCCTTCTGCACTCTGTCTCCTGCCGCTATTCCATCCGATGATCGCTGAATCCTCCCGGCGACCGGCACTGCCAGCAGAGATGCAGGACCTATCGTGACGTCAAAATAGCCATGTGACCAGTCACGTGGCTATTATCTCATTGGCTACAGACTGGTCACATGACTATGACACGTCATGTAGGACCTGCGAGTGCATCTCTCCGGTACACGGTGCACATATGTGTATCGCCGTGTACCGGCGACATGCTCTACCACACGGTCGACTCCCCGTTCCGTTAGGGACCGGCTGACACACCCGGTCATTAACGGAGATCACCGTTGCCATAGCAACGCAGTTAGCGGTGACGTCACCGCTAACCGCGGCTCCGAGAGCACCATTGCTATGGTAACGCGTCTGTCAGCGGTACCGCTGTTACCGCTGACAGCCAGCACTGATCACTCACGGAATGAAGGCTGCACGATTGTAGTGAGCATTGTAGTGAGGATGAGGTTCCCCAGCCCCAAGTGATGAGCTGGTGAACCTCATCCTTCCTCACTACAATCGTCACTACTACTACACTAGAAAGAAGACAGAAGAGCAGGATCGTGGAGGGCTGACAGGGGGTAATAAAGATGGAGTCTCTAATGTGTCTGTGTATTTATTTCTATTAAAATATTTTTTCTCTGTGTGGTGTCTTTTTTTTAACCCTTTATTGGAGATTCTTAATGGCCGGGTCAAACGTGCCTGACATTAAGAATCTCTGGCTTAATACTGGCTGGTAAAACAAAGCCAGTATTAACTCATGATTACCCAACAAGCCACCCGGTTCCAGGGCTGTTGGAAGAGTTGGATACAGCGCCAGATGATGGCGCTTCTATGAGAGCGCCATTTTCTGGGATGGCTGCGGACTGAAATCCGCAGCAGAGGCGCCCACAAACCTCGGGCTAACCTGTGCTGCGGATTCCAATCCCCAGCTGCCTAGTTGTACCCGGCTGGACACAAAAATAGGGCGAAGCCCACGTCATTTGTTTTATAATTATTTCATGAAATAAGTGAAATAATTAAAAAAAACGGGCTTCCCTATATTTTTGGTTCCCAGCGGGTACAAATAGGCAACTGGGGGTTGGAGGCAGCCCGTGGCTGCCAGCTGTACCTGGCTAGCATACAAAAATATGGCGAAGCCCACGTCATTTTTTTGGTGGGCAAAAAACTTCTGCATACAGTCCTGGATGGAGTATGCTGAGCCTTGTAGTTCTGAAGCTGCTGTCTGCTCTTCTCCATACAGACAGACAGCAGCTGCAGAACTACAAGGCTCAGCATACTCCATCCAGGACTGTATGCAGAAGTTTTTTGCCCCCTGAAAAAATTATGTGGGCTTCGCCATATTTTTGTATGCTAGCCAGGTACAGCAGGCAGGTACGGCTGCCCCCAACCCCCAGTTGCCTATTTGTACCCGGCTGGGAACCAAAAATAAAGGGAAGCCCTTTTTTTATTATTTCATGAATTTCATGAAATAATTAGAAAACAAATGACGTAGGCTTTGCCCCATTTTTGTGTCCAGCCAGGTACAACTAGGCAGCTGGGGATTGGAATCCGCACCACCGGTTGGCCTTAGCTTTCTGGGCCCCACTGCTGCGAATTGCAGTCTGCAGCCACCTCAGAAAATGGCATTTTCATAGAAGCGCCATCTTCTGGCGCTGTATCCAACTCTTCCAGCACCTGCCTGCTATACCTGGCTAGCATACAAAAATATGGCGAAGCTCACGTCCTTTTTTTGTAGCTTTTTGGCAAAAAAATAAAAAATGCTTCCCTGGATTTTCCATTGCCAGTGAAGGTAACACCAAGCAGTGGGGGTTAGCAGCCAGTAGCTGCTTGGATTACCCTTAGCTAGCAATACAAAAAATGCAGCGGGAGCCCATATATATTTTTTTTAATTATTTATTTAAATAACTAAAAATAAAATGGGCTTCCCTGTATTTTGATTGCTGGACATCACAGTGCTGTAAAAATAAATCTTTAAAAAAATGACGTAGCGCTCCGCGGTATTTTTGATTCTCAGCGCAGATAAAGCAGACAGCTATGGGTTGCCACCCCCATCTGCCTGCCGTTACCTTGGTTGTCAATCAAAATACAGGGAAGCCCATTAATTTTTTCTATTTAAAAAATAGTTAAAAAAAAAAAATTACGTTGGGTCCCCCCATTTTTGATAGCCAGCTAGGGTAAAGCAGACGGCTGTAGCCTGAAAACCACAGCTGGCAGCTTTACCGTGGTTGGGGATCCAATGTGGAGGTCCCCTCAGGCTCTTTTTTATAATTATTTTATAAATATTAATAATTACACAATAAAAGTAGGGTCCCCCCCAAATTGGATCACCAGCCAAGGTAAAGCGGACAGCTGTGGTCTGGTATTCTCAGGGTGGGAAGGTCCATAGTTATTGGGCCTTCACAGCCTAAAAATAGCAGGCCGCAGGCACCCCAGACGTGGCGCATCCACTAGATGCGCCAATCCTGGCGCTTCACCCCAGCTCATCCCGTGCCCTGGTGCAGTGGCAAACGGGGTAATAAATCGGGTTGATACTAGCTGTAAAGTCACCTGAGATCAAGCCCAGCAGTTTGTGATGTCATGGCGTCTATTAGATACCCAACATCATAAACTGTCAGTACTAACAAAAACAAAAAATCGACAAAAGAAATTTATTTGAAAAAACAGTCCCCAAAACATTTCCTCTTTCACCAATTTATTGTAAGAAAAAAAATAAAGGGGTCCCACGACGACTCTGGACCGTCTAGAATATGGGGGGGAGACACTCAGGGAACGTATCCCCCATTTTCTAGGAGTGCGGACCCTTCATGTGAGGAGTGTGAGTGCAATGAATCTGCACTCACTCTCCCCGGGTCCACAGCAGCAGAGTCCATGTCGTAATGGTTGCTACCAAAGCTGCAATGCCCTGCTCATGAGGTAAGGGCATGCCTAATCAGGAGAACTACTGTAGAGGAAGCTCTGCTCACTGGTATATAGGTGCTCAGAGGTAATAATAGATAAAATTAGTGAGTAACCTCGGCACTCTATATCTCCCAGACTAAGTCAGTAAGTCACAATGGATAGTAATGCAAAATCACTCTTTATTGGTCCGTATTAAGAAAAATTTTTTTTTTCATAAGCATATATGTTTTTGTCCAAAACAAGTTACAAATGACGTTTCGGCCTGAGCCTTCGTCAGATTGGACTTATCTGCATGTAATCATGAAAAATGACAATAATCAGTATCACATAAGAGTGAGAGAACAATAACATAAACTCGAACAATGTAGAGGTACAATTGGGATGCAGCAAAAAAATTGCAACACAGCAAGAAATGAAACACATGATACAAATGTCATAATACAGTACAAGGACAATATAGTAATGACAAATAAGGGGTCAGAGTAGGCTTAGACAGCTCTGGTACGAAAGAGATGTCAATCATAAAGTAACATGTGCAGTAGGTGTAGAGCTACAGTATGCATGGCAGAGCTAATGGGTAGACCGACCATAGAAAAAGAACGGAGAAAAAGTGGAGAAAAAGTGGAGCATAAGAGGAGAAAAAGTGGAGAAAAAGTGGAGAAAAAAGTGGAGAAAAGAGTGGAGAAAAGGTGGAGAAAAAAGTGGAGAAAAAATTGGAGAAAAAGTGGAGAAAAAGTGGAGATTAGAGGAGAAAAAGTGGAGAAAAAGTGGAGCATAAGAGGAGAAAAAAGTGGAGAAAAAGTGGAGAAAAAAATGGAGAAAAAGTGGAGAAAAAGTGGAGAAAAAGTGGAGAATAAGAGGAGAAAAAGTGGAGAAAAAGTGGAGAAAAAGTGGAGAAAAAGTGGAGCATAAGAGGAGAAAAAGTGGAGAAAAAGTGGAGAAAAAGTGGAGCATAAGAGGAGAAAAAGTGGAGAAAAAAGTGGAGAAAAAGTGGAGAAAAAAGTGGAGAAAAAGTGGAGAAAAAGTGGAGAAAAAGTGGAGAAAAAGTGGAGAAAAAGTGGAGATTAAGAGGAGAAAAAGTGGAGAAAAAGTGGAGCATAAGAGGAGAAAAAGTGGAGAAAAAAGTGGAGAAAAAGTGGAGAAAAAGTGGAGAAAAAAATGGAGAAAAAGTGGAGAAAAAGTGGAGAATAAGAGGAGAAAAAGTGGAGAAAAAGTGGAGAAAAAGTGGAGAAAAAGTGGAGCATAAGAGGAGAAAAAGTGGAGAAAAAGTGGAGAAAAAGTGGAGCATAAGAGGAGAAAAAGTGGAGAAAAAAGTGGAGAAAAAGTGGAGAAAAAAGTGGAGAAAAAGTGGAGAAAAAGTGGAGAAAAAGTGGAGAATAAGAGGAGAAAAAGTGGAGAATAAGAGGAGAAAAAGTGGAGAATAAGTGGAGAAAAAAATGGAGAAAAAGTGGAGAAAAAGTAGAGAAAAAGTGGAGAAAAAAATGGAGAAAAAGTGGAACACCCTTTGGTACCTTTCATGTGGCACTAAGGGGTGCTTAGCTTTGTATTTAGCCAAAAAAATGAAAAAAAAATGACGTAGGGTTCCCCCTAGTTTTGTAGCCAGCTAGGGTAAAGCAGACGGCTGCAGCCTGCAGACCACAGCTGGCAACCTCACCTTGGCTGGTAATCCAAAACTGAGGGCACCCCACGCTGTTATTTTAAATTAAATAAATAATTAAAAAAAAAAACACGTAGGGGTCCCCCAAAATTGGATCACCAGCCAAGGTAAAGCAGACAGCTGGGGCCTGATATTCTCAGACTAGGGAGGTCCATGGTTATTGGAATCTCCCCAGCCTAAAAATAGCAGGCCGCAGCCGCCCCAGAAGTGGCGCATCCATTAGATGCGCCAATCCTGGTGCTTCGCCCCAGCTCATCCCGCGCCCTGGTGCGGTGGCAAACGGGGTAATATATGGGGTTAATACCAGATGTGTAATGTCACCTGGCATCAAGCCCTGGGGTTGGTGAGGTCAGGCGTCTATCAGATACCCGACATCACCAACCCAGTCAGTAATAAAAAAAAATAGACGACAAACACATTTTTATTTGAAAAAACACTCCCCAAAACATTCCCTCTTTAACCAATTTATTAGATTGAAAAACAAATCCAGGTCTGCTGTAATCCAAGGGGTTGCCATGACGATCCACACTGTCCCAGTCAATGAAGAGCAGGATGTTCCCCATTGGCTGGGAGAGCAATGCAGTGACCTGAGCTAACATCAATGGGTCAGCCCAGGTCACTGCAGGGGGGTGACAAGTGCTGCTGTCAGCGAGGTACATTACCTGCGCTGATCTCCAGCACTGCCGACAGCCCCTGTCAGTGAGGTCAATGACCGGCGCCTTCACATCAAGTATCGCGAGAGGTCCGTGACGTCACCGCCAGTGTCAGTCTCGGGTCGGAAGCGATAGGTGATGTGACAAGCGGCGGCCATGGAGGACAGTGACAGCGCTGAGGTCGGGATGGCGGGACTTCATCACCGCAGGTAAGCCGAGCGAGCGGGCGGGGGGGGTGGGGGGGTGGATGTTTGTGTGTGTGTGTGGGTGTGTGTGTGTATGTATGTGTACATGCCGCGGGCAGGAGGGGGCGGAGCGAGCTGAGCGGGAAAGTGTGGGCTTCCTGCACGTAACTAAGATAAAGATCGGGTTACTAACCAAAGCGCTTTGCTTGGATACCCGATGTTTATCTTGGTTACCAGCTTGTGGCAGGCTGCCAGCGATGGCTCCTGCTCACTGTAGCTGTAAAAAGCCCTGCTTTTTGCTGCTAGAACCGTTCTCGAACGTATCTAGAACTATCGAGCTTTTAGCAAAAAGCTCGAGTTCTAGTTCGATCTCGAACAGCCCAAAAATCACTCGAGCCTAGAACTGGAGAACCACGAACCACGAACCGCGCTCAACTCTAATTGTTAATTCTGCCGGGGCAGTTCCTTCTCTTATTTCAGACAAGTTTATTGGAATTATCAACATCTGAGCCACCTTCTGGTGTTTCATCAATATCAAAGGTTCATTTCCCAAATTTAGCATCAGTACCTTGATTTCTCCCTGACAATCTGCCTCTATTACCCCTCCCACCACTATGGCTCCTTTTAACGCTAAACTAGAATGAGTGGCTATTTGACCATAATGATCCATTGGTGTATGGCAACCCAATCCTGTTGAAATTGGTTTTACCTTACCTGGGGGTACCACGACAGTTTCCAATGTACTGAGGCCTAAACCTGCCGAATAAGGCGTCGCTCTTTCTGGTGTGCCCAACAGCTGTACCTTGCCTTGTCAACTGTTGGACTGACTTGTCTGATGGTTGCTGCTTTATCTGCTTCTGAATTAAACAAACGTTCAATGAGTTAGTAGGGACATGAGCATTGACATGAAATACAGTGGTCTTGGTAGATTGAATAATCTCTTCAATGTCTTGCCACACTTCCCTGACCATCTCAAACACATTTTGCTGTTCCTCTCCCCAGTGGAACTCATATTTTTTCCTCGTTACTTTGTACAAATGAGCCAACATTTGTCCCAAATGAGGGATATGTTGTCTCCTGTTTGGATTTAGGGACCGGAAAATTAATAATTTTCTGTCTGGCATTGGGCAAGATCTCTCTGTGCCCCTTGTTCCACTGAATCCCTAGAAATGTTACCACCTGAGACAGTGCTTGAACCTTGGCATCATTGATTTCCCATCCTTTACTCCTCATATGAGCAACCAGTTTTGTCAATTGATCTTTCACACTTTGCTCATCTTGTCCTTGTATCATTATATCATTGATATAATGTGAGATCTGCATTTCCTTATGACAAGACATAACCCCAAAGGAGAATTTTCTTTCTGTTAAATTAAGAGTCATCCCTTTTAGGACATCAACTCCCAAAATATATTCTGGTATAGGTACTACCAGCACCGTATACTTCTTGATAGGTATATTACCTATCTTCAAAGCTACCTGTGTCTGAACCCCGGTGATCACTTGACCACCTAGTCCAGCAATTTTTACTCGAGGTACTTTTATTTTTTCTGGGTTTCCATGAATTAAAGTAGCCTCCGCCCCCGTGTCAATCAAAGCTGGGACTCTTTGAACATTTCCCCCTTTCCAATGTATGCTAAGATTGACGTAGGGACGTTCGTCCCTTTTTATCAATAGGGGGGCTTGGCTGGCTACCTATGGTAAATCACTTCCTTCTGAACTTTCATTTACACAGACTTCAGTCTGTGTATTAGCCCTTCCTTCCGTGACCTTTGTGGCCACGGCTGCAGCCAGTTCTTCCCATGGATAAACTGACTGAAAATCTTCCAAAGACACTTTCTTTGGGGTTTTTTCCCCTTTTCCCTCTGATTTCTTTACCTTGGGGGTTTTTGAACCCCCTTCCACATTTGTAGTGGTCACTTTCTTTGCGGATAGAACTTTCTGTTTGTACAACTTCCATAATTTTCTTGTCTCCTTTCCATCAATCCTTTCCTTATTGATCCTGGCTTTAAGCAAAGCCTGGAACATGTCTTTGCGAGACACTCGTGGGGCCTTCCTTACTGATTTCTCTTTCCAATCAGGATTGTTTGGCTTACTGTTACCAACATGGCCTCCAGGGGACGATTTATTCCACTGTCCCATATCCTGTAACTCCCTCATCCTCCCTAGAACTACACCGATTGATTCTCCAGTCAGCGCTACAGTTAACGTTAAAATAACTGTTTTGTATGCTGGAGGAGCATGTTTAACCAGCCTATTTCTTATCCTGGCTGTCAATGGGTACTGGAGATAATCATCATCCATTCCCAAAAGAGGAAGAGCATTCCTCATTGCTTCTTCCTTCAGCCTTTCCATACCATCTTTTAAGGTATACCAAGGTTTTTCATTGATAGGAAAGTCTGCTTCTGATGGGTATTTGTCCAGAAAAGCATGGGCTAAGATCATGATTAAGTTTTCAGTACCATGCTCATTATGATCAACAAAATAATTTTTTATTGATCTCTGAATTACTGGGTCACGAGATATGGTGACAAATTTTGCCACATCTCTGGCGTCAAAGTGCACTCCACCTCCTCCGAGATCGTGCACCCTGACCAACCAGGGAATTTCTCCTTCTCCTGGTTTTTGTCTAAACTGTGTTAAAATGCTATCAACGTCTCCCTGAGAGTAATCT
Organism: Anomaloglossus baeobatrachus; assembly: GCF_048569485.1. NCBI lineage: Eukaryota > Metazoa > Chordata > Amphibia > Anura > Aromobatidae > Anomaloglossus > Anomaloglossus baeobatrachus. The sequence continues at coordinate 498,119,596 of NC_134353.1, read as the reverse complement.
TCAATGGTTACTCGATTTTTTACATGAGGAATTGTTCTCTCATTTGTGATGGCATTACCATCTTCGTCGTATTGCAGATTCCCCTGACCATCCCGGACATGTTCCCGGATGATCTCATTCTCTGTCCTCTCTAGGTGCCTCCTTACTGGATTAGCCTGAATCTTCCCTTTATGGTAATCCTCCTCATCAGATGATGAAGATGAATCCCACACATCCCCATCCCAAGTATCGGGATCCAGTTTATAGAAGCTGAGGCGATACTTTTATGTACTTTGGTTTTATTTACTTTTCCTCTTCTTTTCTTGTACTTATTTTGAGCAATTTTTATGGCAGCTTTTTCTGCCACATTCTGATAATGTTCCAATTTATCCTTCAACAGTCTGGTATTACATTCCAGAACTGTTTTCAGGCAACCTAATTCTATCATCTTTTGTTCCATCTGGGAACTTTTCTTCTGCATCTTTAGATTACGCTCATGCATTACACTATATGCACTTCCCAAAATCCAGATGCGCCGTGCTAAAGACACTACATCACCTGGTTTCACAGGGACACTACCGAATACATTCACAACATCAGTAGCTTCACTACCCTTAAGCTTATCCTGCTATTGTTCTGCCAATGCACAAGACAATACATCACCTGCTTTCACAGGGGCACCACTGAGTACATCCACAACATCAGTAGCTTCACTACCCTTAAGCTTGTCCTGCCATTGTTCTGCCAATCCACAAGACACTACATCACCTGTTTTCACAGGGTCACTACTGAGTACATTCACAACATCAGTAGCTTCACAACCCTTGAGCTTATTCTGCCATTGTTCTGTCAATCCACAATTGACCAACCCATGTGCTATAAGATTGTAGGGAGCCTCAGTCCAGCTGGGGATCTCCACAACAACCTCCTTAACATTATCCTTACGTTTTCTGAACATTTTGACACTATGCAAAAAATTTGCCAAATATATGTTTTTAATTTCTAAATTACAAAAATTAGTTTAATTACTTCTTATAGAAGCAATCCTGCCGACTACGCCAATTTATGTCTTGCTAAATTCTACTAAAAAGGGGGCTGAAAACCCGTACTTACGAAGCGCTCACTGATATCCTAATCAGGCACGAATACTAATATTCTTTATAGCAAGATACTATTTATTTTAATAGCACATGAATAGTCAATGGTACATAGGCATAAGAACTATTTTTTAGTCATAGAATCTTATACAATAACAGAAATATGCATCAACATTACCGATATGTTGCAGCACGCCTTTCTCATCGGAGGGACTCGATTAATGTGAGAAGGAAAAACAACCCCGCCTCTTGCATCACAGGAACAGTGCGTACGTACACTTCAATGTCCTGGAAGGTTTCCCTCACATTAAGCGAGTCCGGTGTATTTTTATAAGAAACTTTGTATGTTGTGTTCTCTGAATGGTTAATTGGTAACCAGCATGTGACAGCTGAGTCATGTTCATGTAACTTGACCACAAACTGCCGTGGGCACTAGCAGCTTCCTGCACATTTACTTGTACATCCTGCCAGTTGACAACTGACCGACCCCAGTTGACCACAGTTTTAGTGAAATATTGCAATGAGCCGTAAATTTTATATGCAAGTTTCCTTACACCTGTCTTTAAGCCAACCACAAGTTTCCAGTAAGTGGAACTGTAAATGTTACTTCCTCATTATCTTAAGATCTGTTTGAAATGTATTCTTTGGTCATAGTGAAATTGGTTATCCAGAGGACATCTCTCTTTAATACTGAATTATTGATAGATCAAATAATATCTGGGATCACTCCTATCTTTTGATTATGATCCCTATCTAATCACATTCATTCTTCAGTCATATCACATTGGTATCACAGATGGTCACAGTTGGAGTTGGACATTCACGTGTCACCTAAATGACGACACAAGGGGAACTGCGTTTATGGTACAGGATCACCGGGGTTTTCTGCAGATCCATAGGCATGAACGCAATTCACCTGGTGACGTCACCGGGTTTCCCTGCACTTAGACCTCGCAGTCTTTACCGCGGGACTTTGCTAGGGGGTTGTCCAGTGACGTAGTTACCCTGGTCTGTGAGGCAATCCATAGTTCAGACCCAGGTTTACTATGACAGCGATTTTGTCCCCATGATCACTTTCCAGGCACCTGATTGCCAGGGAGATGTAAGAGATCCCTTTCCCTGCCTTCTAAATGCTGCGAACGCAAAAGGATATAAAGTCACTTTCAAACTTGGCTATGAAAAGATTTGCATATTGTAGTGCTATTTTGCTTCCAATTGCTGTGCCAGTATTCTGTAAATACATATTGTTAACAATTGTAAAGTAAATATGAGTGAGGATGAATTTTGTAAGCTTCACCACAGAATCGGCATCACTTCCTGTTTTCTCTAGGAAGACTTTGCAGGTATTTAATTGTACTCAAATATCCCACACCAGGAGGTATTAAATGCTTGCAATGTATTGGAGAGGCCTAGATGAAAGAAAAAAAAAACAAAAGTGACACCATTCTAAAACCTGCATCCTTCAAACTGCTCAAAGCTACATTAAACAAGTTTCTTAAATCTTCAGGTGCTTTGCAGGACTAATGCGGGCATCACATAAGACAATATATCGTGCGATATGTCAGCGACTTCACGTCGTAAGTGACGCACATCCGGCATCGTTTGATATATCGTAGCGTGTGACAGCTACGAGCGACGGTGAACGAGCAAAAATACTCACCTTATCGTTGCTTGTTGACACGTCGCTCATTTTCAAAAAGTCGTTTCTTCTTCTCTGCGCCGGTTGTTCATCGTACCCGGGGTAGCACACATCGCTCCGTGTGACACCCCGGGAACGATGAACACAGCTTACCTGCGTCCCGCCGTCTATGCGGAAGGAAAGAGGTGGGCGGGATGCTTACGTCCCACTCATCTCCACCCTTCCGCTTCTAATGGCCGGCCTCTGTGTGACATCGCTGTGATGCCGAACATCCCACCCCCTTAAGGAAGTGGATGTTCGCCGCCCACAGCGACGTTGCTCAGCAGGTAAGTGTGTGTGACTGTGGTTTAATGACTTTGTGCGCCACGGGCAAATAATTGCCTGTGACGCACAAACGACGGGTGCAGGTACTATCGCTCGTGCGATCGCACGATAGATTGTATCATGTGACGCCCGCATAAGGGCCCAATCACACACAACGCCTTCCCAGCGATCCCTATAATGATACAACATGATAAGGATCGCTGGTAAGTCGCTGGGAGGTCGCTGGTGAGATGTCACAGTCAGGCCTAACCAAAGACGCAGTAACGATACAGGTCGCAGTAGAGACCTGTTTAACGATGTCGGCGGTCATTGGGACCCTGTCACACAGCGTCAAACACAGCGATGCGTCCTGCCCAGCGGGAGCCCGAAAACCAAAAATTGAACCAGAACAGGGTGTAACAATCAGCGATTTCATAGCAGGAGCCAGGTCGCTGCTTACTGTCACACACAGCGAGATCGTTGATGAGGTCACTGGTACGTGACTCCGCAGCGATCTCGCTATGTGAGAAGTACCCTTAATACAAGGTGGAATGTTGTTTTAGCCAAAATTTATTCACTTTTAAAGGGTATAGCATGACAAAATGTACCCCAGAATTTGTTACCCAGTTTCTTATCAGCACAGTGATATGGACAAACATCAGGGCTCAGAAGGGAAGGAGCAATACTTGAATTTTGGAACACAAATTTGGCTGAAATAGATTGTGGGCACCATCTTGCATAAGGTGGCTAACCCACAAAAATCCCCCTCAATTGACCCGACCTTAGAAACTAGATCCCTCAACAATTTTATCCAGTGGTATACTGAACATTTTGAACCCACAGGTACGTCACCGATATTGATAGCATTAGGTCGTCATATTGAAATTTTTTATTTTTTTTTCACAAAAATGTTGCTTTAGCACCATATTTCTCATTTTTACAAGAGGTACCAGCAAAAAGTGGACCCAAAAGTTTGTTACCCACTTTCTTATGAGCATGGCAATACCCCACATACTCAAAAGTTCTGTTTGGACAAACGGGAGGGCTCGGAACGGAAGGAGCAATATTTGAATTTTGGAATACAACTTTGGCTCTAATTGGAATAAATTGTCATATTTTCAGAGCCCATGTGGTTCAAAAGCAACAGACAACCCTTATAAATGTGTTTATGTGGGTTTTTTTTTTTATAAATTATATCCTCTAATATAGTTAGGGAGGTGGTGAGTAGTTTTAGTTTTTTAATGCAGTTAATGCAACAGAAATTTGAAAAATTAAAATTCTCATTTTTTTCACTCACCTTATGAATCTTTCTTGTACGATCTGAGGAACACACATCAAATTTTATTGCATTTGTTTTTGAGTGGTCAGAATTACATCCATAATGGCACCAGTGTGAGTACTGAACATACGCATGTGCCTAGGACCGATTCGATTTGAATCTATCCAGGACCGATTTGAAGCTTACAGAGACATTGAGCTACCAAACAAAAATATCCTTTCAGAAATTAATACTTACAAAAGACGGCATGCCCCTAAAACACATTTGCAAATTATAAAACTGAGTCTTGCTAACAACACAGTTGTAATGCAATTGCGTATATTGTAGCAGGAAGAATAAACTTTACTGGAGTGAAGGGCAAAATGTTCAAATTATGGGGGAAAATGCAGCCAACTATGGGGTAAACCTGAGTTTGTTCCAAAGATGAAAGAACACACAGAAGACAGGTTTATGTTTCAAAGAGACTGGTTGTACAACATGTACTTAGGGATGAATGTGTCACACGATTTGGTGCACCATTACAGGCTATTGTCCACCAAAGTAGGAACCGCTTTTTGCACAGAAAAACCTGTAACGCCACTGTCGCTTTCTCTAAATATTGAGGCATCCTAGTGCATCCTAGCACCGATGTCCCTGTACTCTCCTCTCCATTGGTCCAGCAGGGACACTGGTGCTTTTTGCACAGAACATATCGTAACACTGGTGCTGTTACCTCTTTTGTTGTCCCGTTGTCTGATGATTAGACCCTGATGTTCTGTGCCTGATGTCCTATGACTGATGATCAGTGCCAGATGACCTGTACTTGATGACCTGTGCCTGATGATCTGTGCCTTATGACCAGAGCCTAATGTCCTATGCTTGACAACCTGTGCCTGAAGACCTTTGCCTGATGTCCTATGCCTGATGTCCTGTACCTTATGACCTGTGCCAGTATCTGATGACTGTACCAGTGCCTGTGAAGCTTGGGCAGTTAAGCTAGTCCTCCTTCTTCCTACAGCTCCAGAACCCATGGGTCAATATGTTTTGCAGGATTTCCTACCCCCTACCACAGACGATGGTCCCCTTCAAGGCTCACTCTTAAAACTGATATGTCTTAACTATATTCTCACCCTCACTTTTCTGGGTAACCCAAGCCTGAGCAACACTGTTCTGCGTCTCTTTCTCCCTTCAGGTCTATTCCAATCTGCCACTTCTGTTATTCCTGTCTCTTCATTTTCAGTTAGCTTCCTTTTGCAAATTCTTGCTGCTCTCCTCTCTTGTGTCCCCACAGCGACACACCACTCTCTCTACTCTGCTACTTTTGCTGTTTTCACTTCCCTACTATGTTTCACTAACTAAAACCAGGGAGTACTCTGCTCAATATCCCGTCACTGTGGGGTGGCTTTTCATTAACTCTTTCAGCCCTGGCCTATACCTGAGATCTAAGCTTCCTCTTCCAGCTAGGAAGCACAGGACAGGTGACAATTAATGGTGGATAGTAGCATGACACCTAAAGACACACATAGGGAATTTACATATCTATTACTAATACACATATAAAACACACTCGTAGAGCAACAACGTCTTCCAGGGGTTACAGGTCATAGACAACTCTTTACACCTGTCATCCTGCCAGTATCGGATGTCCTGTGTCCAGTTCCATCCTGTGTTCTAGAGCCTGCCTGTATCTGTGTACCTCTTCCCGTTCTGTCTGTGTTTCTGGTTCTGCCCAGCCTGACTCCTAGTACTCGTTCAATCAGGAGCTCTTCTCCTGTCTTGCTGTCACCAAGCTCTGCTCAGCTGCCATAGTCCTGGACACTGCCCTGGTCCAATCATTTACTATTTCCATATATAGTTAGGTCTAGAGATATTTGGACAGTGACACAAGTTTTGGCATTTTAAATGTTCATTTTTAAGATACAGTTATATAATCAATATGGGGGTCAAGTGCAGACTCTCAGCTTTAATTTGAGGATATTCACATCCTAATTGAAGTAAGGGTTTAGGAATTACAGCTTTTCAATATGAACTCCCTCTTTTTCAAGAAAGCAATAGTAATTGGACAATTATTTCAATAGCTCTTTATTGGGCTGCATAGGCTATTCCCTTGCTAATCCCAGAGCCGTTAAGCAGGTAAAAGATCTGGAGCGGATTCCACGTGTGCTGTGGCGCCCTGGACAAGCCAGGACGTCACAGGTACTGCAACAACACACCCCACACCCCGGTTAGGCACACCAGTCACACACAAATCCTTGTTGCCTCCCTCCAGGGGCTGATGTCCAGCAGCAGCGCCGGACCCGAGCGTTAGCAAGAGCGCAGCGGCCTCCTCCCCGCCCGCGACAACTTGGCGTCATGAACAGGATCTTACTGTTCTACCGCCTGGTAGAGGTGCGCCGTGAGTCCCGCCGAAGGTGTCCGGCCGAAAAATTCCAGAATCCGCCATATTGGGCGCGAAAAGATCCCCGCTCGAGCGTCTTTCCAAGCAGTGGAGGCGCGAAAGCCAAAGCTCCGCCCCTGAAGAGGAGGTGCTGAGAAGAAACCAAGGGGGGATGGATTGCGTCTGGCCGCAAGTAAGCCGCGGCTATAAAAGCAGGGGCACCAGGACTCTGCGGCCATCCTTGGTTCCTGGAAGAGGCCGCTGCAATGATGCATAGTCCATCCAGCAATACCGTAGTCCCCGCGCCCGCGTCTGGTACTGCGGCGTGGGCGGAAGTCCGGACCGTCCAGTTGAGCAGCCGCCTGCAGGTCCGAGTGCAGCTCCTCCCGTAGGAGTGGGAGGCCGACATGGCGGATGTGGTGGTGGCTATACGGAGACGTGAGGTGGAGGAAGAGTTGGAGAGGCGGGTAAGCGACCCACGCCCCTGTAGTCCAAAGAAATTGGCCGCTGCAGCTGAGGGACCCGGCCTGCGCCCGCTCACCCTGCTGCCTCCCCCGCTACCCGTGTTAGTTGCTACCACCCCACCACTAGGCCCGCTACCTGCCCAACCGGTAGCGGTACCCTGCCAGTCTGCTCAAGCGGACCGACCTGCAGCCGAAGCCCCTAACCGTCCTGACCCGCTTCCCTGGAAGCTGCCGAAGACCGAACCCGTCAGAGGAGATGTACCGGAGGCACATGCAGTGACCGTGCCTGGTCCCGTACTGACTCCGGCAGCCCGTCCCGTGCAGGAGCAGGCGGAGGTCAAGCGGGAGAGGAACCCTGTACCCATCCCCCACACCTCGGCTGAGGCCGAGCCAGGTCGTTGCTGTGAGGCAGCGCCACAGGCCATGACACCATGGGATCTTCCACAGAGGGCGCCAGTGGTGGGCAGCGTGGTGGAAGTCTCGCGGGGCCCGACCCGCACGCAGGGGCAAGCAGTAGCCCCTTACTGGGACAGGGAACCGACCCCGCTGGGCCGAGAAATTGCGGAGAGGGAAAGGCGGAAGGCTGCACTGATAGCCCGCACCATCCAAGAAAAAGAAAGCCTCCGCAGAGCCACGTTCCGTGTACGGGGCCCAATCCACGAGGGGCAAGTGAGGAGATTTGATGTCCGTCGGCGGTACGGATTCATCTTTGAGCCGGGCCTGGCGGCCGAAGTCTTTGTAGCCCGCCGGGACGTTAATGCCCACTTACCGGAAGACCACCCAGGCCGTAACCTGCTCCCAGGGGATCTGGTCCAGTACACACGACATTGCGGAGAGAGGGGCTGGTTTGCCCTGGACGCCAAACTGAGAGGAGGCCCCGGGCCTCAAGCACCAGCCCAGCCCCCTCCTCCGGCCTGTGGGGTGGACCTGAAGTAAGTCACCGGTCCCTCCGTTGCAAGTTGTCCCCGTTAGGACCATCAGAACCATTGTGTGAGTAAATGAACAGTAATCAACCGAACTGTTACCAAATTTGCAACCGTGATTGAACCGGCCGCTGCCGGCAAGTTGTCCCTGAAGGGACCCTTTGCACCGTTGGCGTAAGGAACTACTTACGGACACGCCCGAGAACTTGCAGGGCAACCACAAACTTGTGGCATGTAAATAATTGTTGGCATAATTCCACCTCCGGAGAGGCAGATTGGAGGAAGGGCCCGCAGCAGAGTAGGCTGGGGCCCGGTCACCACCTGGACTGGTAGCCATCCTCCGGGGGTCAGGGATTCCCCGTGGACGTGGGTCCCCTGAAAGAGACCGTACCCGCTCGGGCAGCTTGGTGATGAACTGGGGCAAGGGGTGCTGCCCACTTCTTAGGGGCAGCATCAGGGCCAGGTTGTTTGGGCGGGAGAGAGGGGAAGCCGTTACCGTTAATAAAAATGTACCGTTAAGTAACGTTTAAGAACCGTACCTCCCGTTAAGGGAAGAGTCATAAAAATATGCTTGTTGAATGTTTTTGTATGTTTTACCTTTCTTTCAGTTGTAAAAATAAAACCGGTGATGGACGGGCAGCCCGCGGACGGTCTGCATTTAACCAAGGGGGAATGTGGTGCCCTGGACAAGCAAGGACATCACAGGAACTGCAACAACACACCCCACACCCCGGTTAGGCACACCAGTCACACACAAATCCTTGTTGCCTCCCTCCAGGGGCTGATGTCCACACCAGGTGGGGTGGAGCCAGGCGGTTGGCCCCACCCACTGAGGAGTTCACAGGCCTGGAGGTGGGAAAAGGAAAGCAGATCAGTTTTGGAGTAGGAAGGGAAAGGAGTAAAGTAGTAGTGGAGGAGCAGACTGACTGTGTCCGGGTACGTGGCCCGGACACCACCAGCAAGGTTGGCAGACGATGGTGACCGTCTGCAGGAGGGGCCGATTGACGCGGAACCGTAGGACCGGGGACGGGCGGTGGCCCGCCGGTACCGAACCGGGGAGCGAAGAGAAGCCAGCACCATTCGGCAGGGCCTACGGACCCCGACCAGGCTTGGAGTTGCCGTAAAACCGGCCAAATCCATTAGCGACGGGAACCTCCGGGGTTTCCCAGCAGCAAAGACCCGATTGAAGGCAACCGCTCAACCGTGAAGGGAAATACAGTCACCGCCAAGGCTACAGTTCCCAGGGCCAGAGCCTGCGGACAAAAGGGGCTCCCTCGGCATCTATCCACGCTCGGGAGCGGGTTACCGGTGGGGAGCCATCGGGGCCGAAAACACACTACAGGTGCAGGGAAAGGCAGTCACCGCCAACCTACCGGGAGTGACCACCGCAGCCATCTGCGGAACCCGTCTATCCAGCCGTTTGTTTTACCAGAGACTCCCTGTACGTTACTAGCTGAGTGAGTACCACAGTGCCGTCTGGCACTGCGCTGCCCCCGCGACCCTGCACCTCACCAAACCCTGCCATCCACTCAACAGTTACCCCAACCGGGCCCCGGGACCACCCAAACCCCCCTACCCACGGAGGGGAGAGAAACATCTCGGCTGCTCCCCATCATCGCTCCCGGGATCCCCGTCCAGAGCAGCGGTGGTGTCCCAACCTCACCACAAACCGTGGGTGGCGTAACGAACCGACTTCCCCAATCCCAAAAACTACCCCCCTTTCACTCACGGGCGAGGAGCGCCGCTCGATTCCCCGGATCCGGCCCACCGCTCAAGCCACCGAGCAGCGAGAGCGCAGCGGCGGCGGCCTCCTCCCCGCCCGCGACATGTGCCATTTGCATTTGGAAGCTGTTGCTCTGAACCCATGACGTATCTATAGGGATAAGCGGGTCTCCAATAACAAACTTCCCCTTACCACTATACTTAAAATATCGACACAGACTACGACTTTATTGCCGAATGGCCACAGCTTTATTAAAGAGTATATATGTACCAAACTCGTGGCTCAACATGCCACCCCCATTAACAACTGAACCTGTACATATATACATATTCTCCACAAAATGACACCTGATAGGTCCATCCGAGAGGGCAACCATCATTCCTATCCCCCGGCCGTAACCTCCAACCGGCCCAGGGGACCACCTCGGCCGTGACCAACCGACCCGAGGTGTGGGGTAATTAACGTTCCATCGTTAATTACCCCACCCCAGAACCTGCAGGACCTCCGCCCACAAGTTCCCATCCAAATCGAAGCCACTCCCCCTGAGTGGCTTCATACCAACCAACCTACGGTCGGTACACCAAACCTCTCTGAACGGACCTATCACCCTGCCACAGACCGGCCAAGTGACCCCTTACTTGGCCCGGGCCCTCCACACCCCCAATGCTTGTTCCAATCCTTCCCTCAAACCCAACATCCACAAATCCAAACCTATATCCGTGAGATGGACCCCATCTCGCCTCAAATACTGCTCGGTGGACTCCTCCAACTCCCTATGACGAACCACCAAACCTCCGTTCCGCGCTACGAACCTGCAAATCGCTCAATTCAATTTTACCCGGGCCCTGTTGATCCGATCCACCGACCTCGCAAAACGCCACTGCGTCCGGGCTATGATATCGGACCACACAATCACGATGCCAGGGAACGCCCTCCACAAATGAAGCAAGTCCAACTTAATATCCCTTTTTAATTCTCTCACCACCCTCACTCCAAGGTCATTCCCCCCCACATGCAGAATTAGAACATCAGGTTCTCGGTCAATACGGCTATAATACACCACTTTAGGGCGAACTCTACCCCAAGTCATGCCCCGGATTCCGAGCCATTTCATGCGGGCTTCTGACATCGCCACTCCGAGCTGCCGACCGTCCCGACGAACATCCGCCCGCAAAGCTCCCCAAAACACAAAGGAGTGCCCGAGAATCCACACGAGGCATGGACCTACAAAATATAAAGACCATGAATACAACAACAATTGCACAAGAAAAAACTGCCCACCAAACACTAACTCAATCAAGTAACCCTGTCACCAAACAGCACCTAACCAGGTGTGGTCTAATATACAAACGAAACCTGGAAGATTCCCATCTCCCAATCCGCCGGATCCAATCCTCACTCAGCCCCCACCTAGCCGCTTCGGTCGCTGCCCCAATCCTACAGGAGTGGGACCCGTAAACAGCACATGATCCGGCAAAGAGATAGGCATATTGCAGACTGAGTTGCAAGGCGCCAAGAAAGAAGTGATGAAACACCTAATTTACTATGAAATCTTAAATATTTTATTTTTATTAAATTAATTCAATTATTGTATAAACAAGAGAGCCACCTGGGGGACACATGATTCCAGATACATTATACAATCATCATATCCATCCAGAGAATAAATTATTTGTTAGACATAATGGAAGGTGATCAAGCATCACAGTGATCAGACATAGGTTTACATATCATATCAATCTCTACAATTTTATATTAATATAAAGCATGTGGTAGGCATATGGGTAATTACTTACATTAACAATAGACAGTCTGGTCATGCGTCCCGCCACCCCTGATGTACGTTTCGCCTCACGCTTTATCAAAAGGGGGCGTGAATAATGTATGTTATACTATTTAAGTTCCACTGTTTGATATGTTCACCACATGCTTTATATTAACATAAAATTGTAGAGATTGATATGATATGTAAACCTATGTCTGATCACTGTGATGCTTGATCAACTTCCACTATGTCTAACAAATAATTTATTCTCTGGATGGATATGATGATTGTATAATGTATCTGGAATCATGTGCCCCCCAGGTGGCTCTCTTGTTTATACAATAATTGAATGAATTTAATGAAAATAAAATATTTAAGATTTCATAGTAAATTAGGTGTTTCATCACTTCTTTCTTGGTCGGATAATTATGGTGCCAAGTTGTGGTTGTCGATTCTAACTGAAGTGTATATAATTGGACGTTTTGAGATTAATTATGAGTTGCAAGGCGAGCTCACTGTACAGTGCCACTTTTTCCCCTGGTGGGAATTTTGGTATAATTTTTTTTTTAAAATTTTTTAAGATGCCTCCTGTTTCCCCATGCCTTGAATAGCATACATACCAATTTTCAGCCAATTCTGTCCACTGGGTCAGTCTGCACACGGCTCCAAACACCTTAAGTTATTTTATGGCTACCTTGAGTGTGTATATATATATATATATATATATATATATATATAGGTGCCGCCCCGGCGCAGACCGTGGTGCTCGGATCCGGGATGGTCGTGGCTCGAGGGGTCATCTGGGGTTTTGGTGGATATTTGGGAGCACAGGGTGCAGGGGACCAGGATACTCACTGTGGGTAGTCGTGGTGCTGGATGAGGATTATAAAGTATACACTCACACTGAAGATAAACCAAAGTCTCTGTGCATCACAGTCACTACGGGGAGTCCGTCCAGGTGTCCGCTCCCACCGGTGTCACTTGGTAATTCGGAGCCCCCTCCATGCACAATTTAGTTCTCTGTTGTGGCCCCTTGGCTTGAAGCTGTTAGGGCCCCGCTCACTATATTTAGAGTAGCTGTGCTCTTGATGGCTGGCACTTGGGATTTTAGTGGGCCTCTTTACTGGAAAGCCCTATCCCCCGCGGTGTGCTGTCGCCTTCAATCTCTGAGCTCTTAGGCTGTGTGCACACATTGCGTTTTTTACCGTGGAAACGCTGCGTTTAGAACCGCAGCGTTTCAGTGGCAAATTGCATGCGTTCAGCTTTCCCAGCAAAGTGTATGAGAAAGCCGAAAAATCAGTGCACACGCTGCGTTTCTAAACGCAGCGTTTTGGATGCCAAAAATCGGTGTGGAAAGAAAAGCAGCATGTCACTTCTTTTGTGCATTGTGGCTGCGTTCTCTCCCCCATTGAAATCAATGATGTGGGTCAGACCGCAGCTATAACGCAGTGAGCTGCTTTTTTGTTGCGGTCCGCGGGCTTTGTCGACATGCCAGAAAGCAGGCATTTACCTGGAAGTGAGGTCAAGAGGTTTCCTGTTGACCTCACTTCCTGGCAAAGTTCAGGAAAGCCCCTGGTGTCGCCAAAGTGCCCGCCCCGACCCCCCTCCCGAAAATCCAACATGGCCGTGCGCACAGCAGCGCACCGACCGCCCTACTCCTCTGTTGCAGAAAACTGCTCCCCAGGCCCTGCCAAGTCACCCCCTATTCACCCCCCGGTGTCCTCCGGTGTCCCCCGGTGTCCCCCATACCTGTCACAGCGCTGATCCCCCGCGGCCCCCTCTTTCACAGTGCGCGCCGGTCACATGTGCCGAGCAGCTGACGGTTTCCTGTGTTCAGTGTGAGCTGCGCTGGCTGCTGCTGCTCGGCACTGTGCAGCTGTGACCCGGGGAGAGTGGGTGCAGATTCTTTGCACCCACTCTCCTCAAATGGAGGGTCTGCACTACTAGAAAATGGGGGACACGTTCCCTGAGCATGCCCCCCATATTCTAGAAGGTCCAGAGGTGACGTGGGACGTCAAAAATGGATACTGCGGACCCAATTTTTTTTCTTTTCAATAAATTGGTGAAAGAGGATATGTTTTTGGGGAGTGTGTTTTCAAATAAATTTTTTTTTGGTTGTCAATTTTTTTTTGCTATTACTGTCAATTAGTTATGTCTAGTATCAAATAGACGCTGTGACATCACTAATTGCCGGGCTTGATGCCAGGTAACATTACACATCTGGTATCAACCCCATTTATTACCTTGTTTGCCACTGCACCAGGGCGCGGGATGAGTTGAGGCGAAGCGCCAGAATTGGCGCATCTAATGGATGTGCCACTTCTGGGGCGGCTGTGGCCTGCTATTTTTAGGCTGGGAAGAGTCCAATAACCATGGCTCTTCCCATCCTGAGAATACCAGACCCCAGCTGTCAGCTTCACCTTGGCTGGTGATCTAATTTGGGGGGGACCCCACGTTTTTTTTTTTTTTTAATTATTTACAAATAAAAAAAAAAAGCAGCTTGGGGAGCCCTCCAGATTGATCATCAGACAAGATGAAGCTGTCAGCTGTGGTTTGCAGGCTACAGCTGTCTGCTTTACCCTGACTGGCTATCAAAAATAGGGGGGACCCCACGTCATTTATTTTAATTATTTTTTTTTTAAGCTAAATACAAGGCTAGGCACCCTTTAGTGCCACATGAAAGGCACTAAAGGGCCCCAGCTTAGAATATGCAAGGGGGGTGGGACGTTATATATATGTTTGACATCCATTCACACATTTTTGGCTATGTGCCCACAATCAGGGTTTGCAGCGTTATGGGCGCAGAGTGTTTTCCCTGCGTCCATAACGCTGCGTTGTGCAGTAGAAGCACAGTGGAAGGAATTTTAGAAATCCCGTGCCCACTGTGCTTCTATTCTCCACAGCATAAACTGACCTGTGGTGCAGCTTCCCGAGCCTAAGCATGTAAATATATGCTGCGGAGACAAGAGTGTTCTCTGCAGGTAGCATAGAGCTCCACAGCAGCCTGAACCCAAATCGTGGGCAAAGGTAGCTGCGTTCTCCCGTGGACAACACTCACATCTCTGCAAGAAGGCTGGCACTGTGTACTGGATGTACTGTGGCATTGTCACTGGATCATGTGGTCAAAAATGCACCTGAAGAAAACGCATGTAAAATGCACGAAAAACGCATTCGTTTTTGATTCGTTTTTTCCAAAACGCATTGTTTACAATTCTCCCCTCTGCCAGAGGGTGCGTTTTTTTTCCGCGCTGAAAAAAACGCAACGTGTGCACATAGCCTTAGGGAAGTTTGTGAAGATACTCTCCCTCCCAGGTTAATTATCCGGACGTTGAATCAGTTCCTGACCTAGGGTCCTGTACCCCGTCATGCTCGGTACCGGTCAGTTCTTTTGGGTTTCTGATGCCGACCGTCCTCCTAGACTATGTCCATCGCAACCTTTCCAATGTCACTGCCACCGGTCCCCGACTCCTCTGGTCCCGGACTACCGTCTGCGACCCAACCTTAGTGACTAAATGTAGAACTGGTGGAGGAAGGTTGAACTAGATGGACCTAGGTCTTTTTTTAACCTAAGTAACTATGTAACTATGTAACTATGTAACCTTGGTCTAGCTCTCCGGGAGCTACCATTCCAGCTCCTCACTTTTTGAGAACTCTCCCTACTCTCCTCCTTCTTCCCTCCCACCAGTCTGCCTGATCCCATGGTGGGTGGCCCTATTCCAGCTTGACCAACCCACTGGTGTGTCTGACAGTCATGATTTAAGGCGTGATTGGGATTTGTGGTGCTGATGGTAGGGACACCAGTTTCTTAGGAACCTGGAACCATAGGTTGTAGGCCCTGCACCCTGGATAAGGATTGCAGTACCCTGTGGCACTCTGATATACTCAGGGGCGCCACATATACTGTATATATACAGTGCCTTGTGAAAGTATTCGGCCCCCTTGAATTTTTCAACATTTTCCCACATTTCAGGCTTCAAACATAAAGATAAAAAAATGTATATTTCATGGTGAAGAATCAACAAGTGGGACATAATTGTGAATTTGAATGAAATGTATTGCTTATTTTAAACTTTTATAAAAAATAATAAACTGGAAAGTGGGGTGTGCAATACTATTCAGCCCCTTTTCTTTCAGTGCAGCAAACTCACTCCACAAGTTCATTGAGGATCTCTGAATAATCCAATGTTGTCCTAAATGACTGATGATGATAAAGATAAGCCACCTGTGTGTAATCAAGTCTCCGTGTAAATGCACCTGCTTTGTGATAGTCTCAGTGTTCTGTTTAAAGTGCAGATAGCATCATGAAGACCAAGGAACACAACAGGCAGGTCCGTGATACTGTTGTGGAGAAGTGTAAAGCCAGATTTGGTTACAAAAGATTTCTACAACTTTAAACATCCCAAGAAGCACTGTGCAAGCGATCATATTGAAATGGAAGGAGTATCATACCACTGCAAATCTTCCAAGACCCAGCCATCCATCCAAACTTTCATCTCAAACAAGGAGAAGACTGATCAGAGATGCAGCCAAGAGACCCATGATCACTCTGGATGAACTGCAGAGATCTACATCTGAGGTGGGAAAGTCTGTCCATAGGACAACAATCAGTCGTACACTGCACAAATCTGGCCTTTATGGAAGAGTGGCAAGGAGAAAGCCATTTCTCAAAGATATCCATGAAAAGTGTCGTTTAAAGTTTGCTACAAGCCACCTGAGAGACACAACAAACATGTGGAAGAAGGTGCTCTGTCAGATGAAACCAAAATTGAACTTTTTGGGCACAATGGCAAACGATATGTTTAGCGTAAAAGCAACACAGCTCATCACCCTGAACACACCATCCCCACTGTCAAACATGGTGGTGGTAGCATCATGGTTTGGGCCTGCTTTTCTTCAGTAGTGATAGGAAAGATGGTTAAAATTGATGGGAAGATGGATGGAGCCAAATACGGGACCATTCTTGAAGAAACCTGTTGGAGTCTGCAAAAGACCTGAGACTGGGACCGAGATTTATCTTTCAACAAGACAATGATCCAAAACATAAAGCAAAATATTCAATGGAATGGTTCACAAATAAACGTATCCAGTTGTTAGAATGGCCATGTCAAAGTCCAGATCTGAATCCAATGGAGAATCTGTGGAAAGAGCTGAAAACTGCTGTTCACAAACGCTCTCCATCCAACCTCATTCAGCTCGAGCTGTTTGCAAAGGAAGAATGGGCAAGAATTTCAGTCTCTCGATGTGCAAAACTGATAGACATATACCCCAAGTGACTTGCAGCTGTAATCACAGCAAAAGGTGGTGCTACAAAGTATTAACTTAAAGGGGATGAATAATATTGTACGCCCCGATTTTTCGTTATTTATTTTTACAAAAGTTTAAAATAATCAATACGTTTTGTTCAACTTCACAATTGTGTCCCACTTGTTGTTGATTCTTCACCATAAAATTTACATTTTTTATCTTTATGTTTGCAGCCTGAAATGTGGGAAAAGGTTAAAAAATTCAAGGGGGCCGAATACTTTCGCAAGGCACTGTATATAAAGATTATGTTTTTTTACATTTGTCCACCTTATATCAGTGATATTATTTAAATTATTGACATTTTGTGTCTTATGGGTCCTTGACAGTGAATTCTTAAGAGTAAGTATGAAATGATGACGCTGATTATGATGACCAGCCGTAGCAGTGTGAAAATGAATGTCGTGTAAAATGAGTGTCGTGCTGGGGATCATGGAAACCTCCATGCTTGATTGCTTGTGGGCTGACAGGTATATTGTTTGAGTCATGCAAATGGTTGAATATCGCATAGTCATGCTATTAGATCCTTACTGTAAAAGTAAAATGGAAATATTCCATCTTCCAATAGTGAGTCAAAATTGTCAAAATCTAAACAAGCATATGCTCTGTTTCAAGCTCAGCAAAGCTTTTGCTAAATAGACATCCGCTGAAAATTTCTGACCAGGGGGTCCCTCTCCACTTGCTGTATTGGTAATTCTTCCTCGCCTATGCCAGTACTGCTGCTACAACAAGTTGATGAAAAAGCAGCAGCATTGATAACTTTATTTATGGCATTATGGATAATAATAATACATACATCAGCAACACTGTCCCCATTGGGGCTTACAATCTAAATACCCTATCAATATGTCTTTGGGGTGTGGGAGGAAATCGGAGAACCCAGAGGAAAACCACGCAAACATGAGAACATACAAACTCCTTGCAGATGTTGTCTTTGGTGGGATTTGAACTCAGGAACCTAACGCTGCAAAGTAACAGTGCTAACTCACTATTTAATCAGCCTCTGCGCTAACCTGATGCACACTAAGGCCTAAGCCACACGGCGAGAAAATCGGTGCGAGTGGAGTGCGATAAAACATCGCATTCCACTCGGACCAATTCTAGCCTGTGTGTGAGCACACATGAGCGATTATTTTCTCAGCCCTAATCGGACCGAGAAAACAATCACAGCATGCTGCGATTGTAAGGTGAGACTCTTTCTCGCACCCATTCAAGTGAATGGGGCGAGAGAAAAATTGCACTGCACTCGCGGTACACCGGTGTACTGCCAATGCAGTGTGAGAATGGCAATAGCCGGCTATGCAGAAGAGAGGGAAAGAAATCCCTCCCTCCCCTCCTAAGTGCCGGCCCGCCCCCCGCAGCTGAGGTCTGCTCGCACGAACGGACCTCAGTTGCAAGCACACACGCATGACACTCGGCTCTGCTGTACTGCCAGCACGAGCCGAGTGTCATGCAAGTGGATCGCAGTAGTCCCCGTGTGGCCCCAGCCTAACAAACAGAGACACACCGTCAGAACAATTAGTTCAGTCATGCCGTAACTACTCTGAGTACTGACCATATGGACTTTTTGGGCAGCAGATTGGACCAACAGTTAAGGCTACTTTACACGCAGCGATGTCGGTCGTGAAAGCACCCGCCCCTGTTGTTTGTGCGTCACGGGCAAATCTCTGCCCGTGACGCACAATATCGCTAGTATCCGTCACACATACTTACCTTCCTAGCAACGTCGCTGGGGCCGGCGAACAGCCTCTTTTCTAAGGGAGCGGTTCGTGCGGCATCACAGCGACGTCACACGGCAGGCGTCCAATAGAAGCGGTGGGGCGGAGAGCAGCCGCATGAAAGTCACGCCCACCTCGTTGCCGGAGGACGCAGGTACGGTGTTGTTCGTCGTTCCTGGGGTGTCACGTAGCGATGTGTGCTGCCTCAGGAAGGATGAACAACCTGCATCCAAAAGCAGCAGCGATATATTGGAAATGGACGACGTGTCAACAATCAACGATTTGGTAAGTATTTTGCATCGTTAGCGGTCGCTCGTACGTGTGACACGCCACAACGTCGCTAACAAAACCGGATGTGCGTCACGAATTCCGTGACCTCAACGGCATCTCATAGCGATGTTGTTGCATGTAACGGGGCCTTTAGAACAGGTACAGGTTTTGCCATGGTTGTACTCTGTTGTCAAGCCCCCAGTGTACTGTCACAGTGGATTTCAGTGTGGTAGTTCCTTTTACCACACCCAATTGGACAAGATTGTCCTTTACAAGTGTAGAACACTTTATACTTCTCAAAATAAATTAGACATAGATCAGCGAGGATTTTCATTTACCTACAACTATTTATACCAATGTTACAATGATTACATTGATTGTAGCATGTCTGCCTGTCCATTATGTTCTCTACTACTCCTTTGCTGTCATCAGTTCTGTTGCTCTCACACAGCCGTACATCTCTGGCCGGTTCATCATGTTCTAGCTATCTTATGTTACAGCTCCTGGGGCTACCAGTCCTGGCCATAATCTCATATATATCTCCTGCCTTTCCATCATGTACTTTACTGTGTTGTTTGTTGTTCACACTGCCAATGGACACCTCTCATACCTGTCTAATGTATGTTAAATATTTACTACATTGTAGCTAGGGCTGCCGGTGCTGGCTGTAAACAATTGGTTATCTTCTTTAAAGTCCCATCATATTCTATACTGAGCTGTTGCTGCTGCTGCCCCTTCTAATGCTAATAAACAGACACAGATAATTTCTCTCTCCATTGTGCTCCATGTATAAATTGTACTACTGCTGGGAACCCTGCCCTGCATAGTATAAATGTAAGAAATCTGAAAATGCTATTATAAAGTGATAATTTTTAGACAGCATTTTAAAAGGCCAGTGGATTTTCATTTTTTAAACAGCAAAACCTATTTTAATTGCAAAACATGGACACATTTTGGACAGCTTATTAAAAAGTAATTTTTCCTTTATTCTCCAAACAACAAACCTGTTGCTGATCCCAAAAAATCATTGTTGGTCTACTTTTCAAAAGCAATTGCTTCTTCAGTCTTCAATCCAAAGTCATATGACACTCCCCACCGGGGCCTGGAGGCACTTGCTACAGTGCCGTGGTTCTGTTTCTGTCTGGAAGGATGTCACGGCGACAGGGCGGTTTCGTTAATGAGATGATGGCGGTGGGGATTATTTACCTGGGATAATAGTTTGTGATGCCACCTGTGGTATGCAGCAAAATGGGTGCTGCCGCTACTATTTACTTATCCTGGGGTCGGTGGTAATGCAGCTGAGTTGGTATTGTTCTCCACAGGTAGAGCTGGGCCCCAGGGCTGTTGTGAGTAGTAGTCTGTAATGGTGAAGATGTAAAGGCGGGGTGCAAGGCCGGAGGCGCAGGCAAATAACTGGGCAACACAGGGATGCAATCTCAAGATTTTACTCACTGTTGAAAGTTCCTGGTTTACATGAGCGGTCAATTGTCGCCGCCGGAGTGCTGAGTCCTGCTGTGATGGGCTCCAGCCGATCCCGGATACTTCAGAGACACAACAGGGTACACCCTTCTGTGTTCCTTTCCTGGTCATCTTCCTGTGATGACCTCTCCTACCTGTCCCGCTCCTACACACACAGAGCCCCGAGCAAGTGTCCGCGGACCCTGTCAGATGGCTTGAAGTTCTATCCCTTGGCCCTATATGGTCACCTTTTCACTTGTGGAAGGAGACCAAGGGTGTATGTCACACTTCCCGTGGGCTCTAGGACCCCTTCTCTCCTGTGCCTGGGCCGAGGTGCTGCAGCTCCAGACCACAGGTCTTCACTTCTCTGCTCCTACTTCTTGACTGGCTAATAGTGATGTTTCAGTCGGGAACGATCCGACACAAAGATCCGGCTCCCTGCTGTAATTGGCAGGAGTCGGAGCCACTATATTCACTTAACGTCTCTCACTGGGCATAAAATATGCGTGTTTGGTCCACGAAACCTCGCCCACCTGAACAAAACCTTGCCCACTCAGAAAATTAATTGGCCCATTGTGGGTGGGTGGGGTTTAGCCATGGGTGGGCGTAGTTTCGGCGGCACTAATACATATTTAATAGGGAGCCATGAACGAGCCAAAAGAGCTGTCTCTTTTGGTGAGCGGAGCCATGGGAACTAGATCACAAAAAAGAAACGGACTGCCCATCACTACTGGCTAACGTTCTACAGTGTGCTCCCACTAACTAGACTCCAACTACAGGCTGGCTTAGGGGATGGTGCTTCTACTGAAGGAGATAGCTTAGTTTGCACTAGGCCCTAACCATGACCTGATGGAGTGTTGCTAAATTGAGAGTGTCTGTGTTTGTGTGTATACCGATTTGTGACCTCCTCCTTACCTGAGAATGGGATACGACACCTCTGGATGAGGTGTAGTACCTCTGTGGCAACTGGAGCCTCAGGGGTGCTACACATATACACCGTGCGCAGAATTATTAGGCAAGTTTTATTTTAGAGCATTTTTTTTATTATTTATCAACAACTATGTTCTCAATCAACCCAAAAGACTCATAAATAACCCAGCTTAATATTTTTGGAAGTTGGAGTGGGGATTTTTTAGATTTGGCTATCTTAGGAGGATAACTGTTTGTGCAGGTTACTAGTGATGAGCAAGTACTAAAAAGCTCGGGTGCTCGAGGCTCGGGCCGAGCATCCCAAGATACTCGTGTACTCGGCCCGAGCACCGAGCCCTGTGTTATCCTATGGGAGACCCGAGTATTTTTGTGAAATGACCCCCGGCAGCATGTAGAAACCCTAAAACTGGCACAAAAGTCTCAGAAGAGTGCTCAAATGACATGGCAACAGCATGGGGAAGACCCCTTGAAGCATTTATCACTCAAAAGTCACAGTTGTGAACAATTTTGTCCGCGTTTTACGCCATTTTTACGGACTCACCAGAAAACCTTCAAAAATGACACCAAAATGAATTTTCATGGCGGAAATGTTAAGGGCACATACCCAATAGTGAGATAGAGCTAATGTATGTTACTTTTTGAGATTAATACATGAAAGATTTTACGTAAAACATTGTGTGGCACTCCGATGTCCCTGAGAAGAGACGTACATAAAGGCCTCTGAGTCTAATGTGCCCATTTTGAGGAAGTGAGTCTTTGTAGTATTTTCCTTTGCCAGGGCAGTCCAAAATTGTGAGGTTCACCAATGCCCCTGCATACAGACGTGCATGAGGGCCTGTAAACCTGAAGTGCCCATTGTAAGGAAGTGGGTCTATTGTAGTATAGCCCTTAGGCAGGGCAGCCAAAAATTGGGAGGCTCCACGTTGTCCCTGGATAGAGACGTGCATGAGGGCCTCAAAACATTAAGTGTCCATTGTCAGGAAGTGGGTGTATTATAGTATAGCCCTTTGGCAGGGCAGCCAAAAATTGGGAGGCTCCACGTTGTCCCTGGATAGAGACGTGCATGATGGCCTGTAAACCTGAAGTGCCCATTGTAAGGAAGTGGGTCTATTGTAGTATAGCCCTTTGGCAGGGCAGCCAAAAATTGGGAGGCTCCACGTTGTCCCTGGATAGAGACGTGCATGATGGCCTGTAAACCTGAAGTGCCCATTGTAAGGAAGTGGGTCTATTGTAGTATAGCCCTTTGGCAGGGCAGCCAAAAATTGGGAGGCTCCACGTTGTCCCTGGATAGAGACGTGCATGATGGCCTGTAAACCTGAAGTGCCCATTGTAAGGAAGTGGGTCTATTGTAGTATAGCCCTTTGGCAGGGCAGCCAAAAATTGGGAGGCTCCACGTTGTCCCTGGATAGAGACGTGCATGAGGGCCTCAAAACATTGTTCCCATTGCAAAGGAGCGGGTCTCCTGTCGTTGTAATGTCCATTCTGCAAAGAATGGGCGAAAAAATTTACCACTGGGGGTATACCTGAAACAAAGGCCTAACTATTGTAACGGTCATCATGGTGGCGCATGAGGAGAAGGAGGAGCAGTCCAGCGATTATCCAAAGTCCAGAAGTGTGTACCCATGGGTGACTGGAGGTACATGGCAAATTCCCGTTACAAACTTTAAATTCCGCTCTCATTTGCTGGTGGTGTGGTGAAGTCTGGCCCAATCCAACCCTTGTTCATCTTGATCAGAGTCAGCCTGTCAGCATTTTCAGTTGACAGGCGGGTGCGTTTATCTGTAATGATTCCACCTGCGGCACTAAAAACACGCTCTGACAAAACGCTAGCGGCAGGGCAGGCCAGGACTTCCAAGGCGTAGAGAGCCAATTCATGCCACGTGTCCACCTTGGATACCCAATAATTGTAAGGCACAGAGGAATGTCGGAGTACAGTTGTTCGATCTGCAAGGTACTCCTTGAGCATCTGGGCAAACTTAGGATTTCTTGTGGCACTACCCCGCACCTCAGGGGCTGTGGTACGTGAGGCGCTGAGAAAACTGTCCCACATCTTAAAGACTGTTCCCCTACCTCTGGCGGATTGGACTTGTGCCTCTCTCGGCTGTACGCCTTGGTTGTCCACTGATTCCTGACCTCTGCCGCTAGCGTTTTGTGAGGGGAATGCTTTGCCTACTTCCGTGACTATGGCCTTCCGGAACTGCTGCATTTTGGTTGACCTCTCCGCCTCGGGAATAAGAGACATAAAGTTATCCTTGTAGCGTGGGTCTAACAGTGTTACCAACCAGTAATGATTGTCGGCCAAGATGTTCTTAACGCGAGGGTCACGAGACAGGCAGCTTACCATAAAGTCAGCCATGTGCGCCAGACTCTTAACAGCCAGGACTTCAGTAGCCTGACCAACACGATGGCTGAACATGCTGTCCTCCTCCTCCTCATCTACCCTGTCCTCTGGCCAGCCACGCTGAACCGAGGATATGACTGGTGTGCATGTCATATCCTCAATTTGGCCGGAGAGTTGCTCCATGTCTTCATCCTCCTCCTCGTCATAGTCCTCCACTGCACGTTGTGATGAGACGAGGCTGGGCTGTGTGTTATCACCCACACCCACTACTGTTTCTTGCTGCAACTCATCGCGCTCCGCCTGCAATGCATCATGTTTGTTTTTGAGCAGAGACCGTTTTAGAAGGCAGAGTAGCGGTATGGTGACGCTAATAATGGCGTCATCACCACTCACCATCTTGGTGGAGTCCTCAAAGTTTTGGAGGATGGTACATAGGTCGGACATCCATCTCCACTCCTCAGGTGTTATGTGTGGAGTTTGACCCATTTCCCGACGGCTTAGGTGATGCAGGTACTCAACAACTGCCCTATTCTGCTCACATATCCTGACCAACATGTGCAGAGTTGAATTCCAACGCGTGGGGACATCACACACCAGTCTGTGAGCCGGAAGATGCAAACGGCGCTGAAAGCCGGCAAGGCCGGCTGAAGCAGTAGGTGACTTTCGAAAATGTGCAGACAGGCGGCGAACTTTTACCAGCAGATCAGACAGCTCTGGGTATGACTTTAGAAACCGCTGAACCACGAGGTTGAGCACATGGGCCACGCATGGAACATGTGTCAGCTGGCCTCGCCTCAAAGCCGCCACCAGGTTCCGGCCATTGTCACACACGACCTTTCCTGGCTTTAGGTTCAGAGGTGTGAGCCAGTGATCTGCCTGCTGTTTCAGAGCTGTCCACACCTCTTCTGCATTGTGGGGTTTGTCACCTATGCAGATTAGCTTCAGCACAGCCTGTTGCCGCTTCGCTGAGGCAGTGCTGCAGTGCTTCCAGCTTGGGACTGGTGTGGAGGGTAAAGTGGATGAGGATGCGCAGGAGGAGGAGGAGGCTGAAGAGCATGACATTCCGGAGCTGTAGAGTGTGGGTGAAACCCTGACTGAGGTAGGGCCTGCAAACCTTGGTGTGGGAAGGACGTGTTCCGTCCCTCGCTCAGACTGGGTCCCAGCTTCCACAATATTAACCCAGTGTGCCGTCAACGAGATGTAGCGGCCTTGCCCATAAGCACTTGTCCACGTGTCTGTGGTTAGGTGGACTTTGGGTGAAACAGCGTTGTTCAGGGCACGTGTGATGTTTTGTGACACGTGGTTATGCAACGCGGGGACGGCACACCGGGAGAAATAGTGGCGGCTGGGGACCGAGTAACGTGGGACAGCTGCCGCCATCAGGTCGCGGAATGCTTCTGTCTCCACCAGCCTAAAAGGCAACATTTCCAGCGCAAGCAGTCGCGAAATGTTAGCATTTAGAACTGTGGCATGTGGGGCGTTGGCAGTGAATTTGCGCCTGCGTTCAAAGGTTTGCTGAATGGATAACTGAACGCTGCGCTGGGACAAGGACGTGCTTTATGATGGTGTTATTTCTGCGTAGGCAACTGCAGGTGCAGGACCGGAGGAGGCTTGTTCGCAGGCAGCATGGACAGGGGATTGGCTCGCATGCACAACCAGCGAAGACGTAGCAGTGACATCAGCAAGCACTGCTCCTCGACTCTGTTGTACTTCCCACAAAGTCGGGTGCTTGGCTGACATGTGCCTGATCATGCTGGTGGTGGTCAGGCTGCTAGTTTTGGTACCCCTGCTGATGCTGGCACGGCAGGTGTTGCAAATGGCCTTTTTAGAATCATCTGGAGCCAACTTAAAAAACTGCCAGACTCGGGAAGACCTAACATTTGTACAGGCACCTTGTGTCGTGTTGTTGTTCCGGGGAACGGTTGCCTGACTTCTGCCTGGAGCCACCACCCTGCTTCTTACTGCCTGTTGGGATGCTACGCCTCCCTCCCCCTGTGCACTGCTGTCCTCGCTCTGCATATCCTCCTGCCAGGTTGGGTCAGTTACTGGATCATCCACCACGTCGTCTTCCTCTTCCGCACCCTGCTCCTCCTCCTGACTTCCTGACAATTGTGTCTCATCATCGTCCACCCCTTGTTGAGACATGTTGCCAACTTCGTGAGAACGTGGCTGCTCAAATATTTGGGCATCTGTACATACGATCTCCTCATGACCCACTTCAACATGAGCTGGCGAGAGGCCAGAATGTGCGAATTGAAACGTGAACAGCTCTTCCGAGTGTTCAAGTGTGGGATCATTAATGTCCGAGGACGTGTACTCAGCCTTGTGGTAGGAAAGACGATCAGGTTCTGAAATGTGCGGTGCAGTATCACGGCTACTGACACTTGACCGTGTGGAAGACAGAGTGTTTGTGGTGGTGCCAATCTGACTGGAAGCATTATCTGCTATCCAACTAATAACCTGTTGACACTGGTCTTGGTTCAAGAGCGGTGTACTGCTGCGGTCCCCAAGAATTTGGGACAGGACGTGCGAGCGACTAGATGTGGCCCTTTGTTGTGGCGAAATTAGAGCTTGCCCACGACCTCGGCCTCTGCCTGCACCACCATCACGTCCACTTCCTTGTTCCTTGCCAACGCCCTTGCGCATTTTGCAATGCTGTGCTGACGTGTATTCACTAGACTTGTGCGTTATATCCAAGTTTGTGCAAATCGTGCACCTGTACGCTGCCACCGACAGGCACACACGTGCGGTTTTTAAATGCAAGCACGGACGCACTAAGAACCTAACAGGTTTTTAGGAGCGACAATTACTGAGAAGTCTGACACTATCAGCCACTGCTGACTGACGTGTATTATACACTACACTTGTGCGTTATATAATAGTTTGTGAAAAACGCACACAAGTGCACCTGTACGCTGCCACCGACAGGCACACACGTGCGGTTTTTAAATGCAAGCACGGACGCACTAAGAACCTAACAGGTTTTTAGGAGCGACAATTACTGAGAAGTCTGACACTATCAGCCACTGCTGACTGACGTGTATTATACACTACACTTGTGCGTTATATAATAGTTTGTGAAAAACGCGCACAAGTGCACCTGTACGCTGCCACCGACAAGCACACACGTGCGGTTTTTAAATGCAAGCACGGACGCACTAAGAACCTAACAGGTTTTTAGGAGCGACAATTACTGAGAAGTCTGACACTATCTGGACTGTTTTAGACTGTGTACACCAGCCCCAGATATGATGAAGGCTGGTATACGGTCACCACTAGGAATGGCTATATACCCTGCCTGCCTGTATACTGCTACAATAGTCCTGACAAGGACTCTTCTGGTCACTAGCCTGTATTCCGACCTGGCTATACCCTGCCTGTATATAGCAACAATAGTCCTGAGAAGGACTCTGCTACTGTACTCCGACCTGGCTATTCCCTGCCTGCCTGTATACAACTTATTGTATGTCCTGAGAAGGACTTCTGGTCACACTGTTTGCAGCCCTGCTTCGGAACTAACAATAAAGGGCCGCAAACCTTTCCCTGAAGCAGCAACCCTCTCCCTGCACTGACTGTCTGGATGGCTGTGAGCAGAGCACAGCGCGCCCGCCGGTATAAAGGCTCGGTCACGCTGTGCGGGCCGGCCAATCACTGCAATTCCACAACTAACAGGGCTGTGGCATTGCAGTGGTCTGCCAGCCAATCCCTGCATGAGGGCTGGCTCTCAAAAGAGCGCCAACATGCAGGGATGAAGACCAAGAGTACAGCACGAGTATCGCGAGATTACTCGGTCCCCGCCGAGTAGCCCGAGTACAGTGATACTCGTGCGAGTACCGAGTAGTAACAAGCATACTCGCTCATCACTACAGGTTACTATTACTGTGCAGAATTATTAGGCAACTTAATAAAAACCAAATATATTCCCATCTCACTTGTTTATTTTCACCAGGTAAACCAATATAACTGCACAAAATTTAGAAATAAACATTTCTGACATAGAAAAACAAAACCCAAAAAATTAGGGACCAATATAGCCACCTTTCTGTACGATGACACTCAACAGCCTACCATCCATAGATTTTGTCAGTTGCTTGATCTGTTTATGATCAATATTGCATGCAGCAGCCACCACAGCCTCCCAGACACTGTTGCAAGAGGTGTACTGTTTTCCCTCCCTGTAGATCTCACATTTTATGAGGGACCACAGGTTCTCTATGGGGTTCAGATCAGGTGCAAAAAGGGGGCCATGTCATTAGTTTTTCATCTTTCTCACCTTTACTGGCCAGCCACGCTGTGGAGTAGTTGGATGCATGTCATGGAGCATTGTCCTGCATGAAAATCATGTTTTTCTTGAACGATACCGACTTCTTCCTGTACCACTGCTTGAAGAAGTTGTCTTCCAGAAACTGGCAGTAGGTCTGGGAGTTGAGCTTCACTCCATCCTCAACCCGAAAAGGTCCCACAAGTTCATATTTGATGATACCAGCCAATATCAGTACCCCACCTCCACCTTGCTGGTGTCTGAGTTGAAGTGGAGCTCTCTGTCTATTACTGATCCAGCCTCTGGCCGATCCATCTGGCCCATCAAGAGTCACTCTCATTTCATCAATCCATAAAACCTTTGCAAAATCAGTCTTAAGATATTTCTTGGCCCAGTCTTGACATTTTATCTTATGTTTCTGTACCGCCCCGCGGGCTCGGCCGGCTGCCGAGCCGCTCGGATCTGTGCTCGTACGGTGGGTGGCTCGAGCTCCTCACGGACCCGGGGGTCACGTCGCTCTGCAAGGGTTGTTGGCACTATACGCAGGGACTTTGGTGGGGAGTTCCACGGCCGGGGCCACGGCAGTTTGGAAGGGATATAAGGATGGACACCACCGCTGCCGTTTACTAGGCCTCCCGGGGACGGTGTTGTGCAGCTTGGTGTTGACCCCTCTGTGGGTAGGGGAGTGATGGTCCCGGGGGCCCAAGGGAGGTGCTGAGGCGTGCGGATGGGTGCGTGCTTGGTGCTGGTGCGGTGCGCGGCCCGAAGGCACTGGTGTACTCACTATGATACAACACACTGGAGTCTCTGGTAAACCAAACTGCCGGCTGCAGCTTCTCCCGTAACAGGTTGGTGGTTTCCGCCTTTCTCCTGCACCTCTTTAATGTTTTGACTCCTATGCCTAAGCAACGGTACTCCGCTCCCCGGCATGCTGGGTGTCGGGAGAGCCCTGTTTGCCTGCAGACGCTGGCCCCTTGGGTCTTTATGCCTTGACGGTGGCTTTACCCTAATGGTTGGGCTGTTGTCTTCAGTCGAGTCTTGTGTGGGAAAGGTCCTTAAGTCCAGTCCTCAATCAGTTGATTTGACTCAGCCCTGTGGATTCTGGGCTTCGTACTGGGTCTGAGTACCCCTCCTGGTTCTCCGGTTTCCAATCGGTTCCCCGGTTCCGTACCGGCGGGCCACCGCCCGACCCTGGTCCTTACGATTCCACCAGCTGTAATCCCAGCTCCTGCAGGCGGCCACCACCGTCTGCCTCCTTTCTAGAGGTGACTGGGCTCCAACCCAGACACCTGAGTAGACTATTGGCAGGCCTGGTCACAGGTCTACCCTTGAACTTGACTTCTCTCCTCCACTGTCAGACTACTCTCTAGAACTACTGCTTTTTCCCGCCTCCAGGCCTGTGAACATCTCGGTGGGTGGAGCCAACCACCTGGCTCTGCCCCCCTGGTGCAGACATCAAACCTGGAGGGTGGTGACAAGGTTTTGAAGTTTGGCTGCTGTCACCTTTTTAGGGAGGGGGGGGGGTGTGTCCATGGGACTACCTGGGACGACCTGACTAGTCCAGGGCGTCACATTTCTTGTTCAAAGGTGGTCGTTTTTCAGCCTTCCTTACCTTGGCCATGTCCCTGAGTATGGCCCACCTTGTGCTTTTTGATACTCCAGTAATGTTGTAGCTCTGAAATATGGCCAAACTGGTGTCAAATGGCATCTTAGCAGCATCACGCTTGATTTTCCTCAATTCATGGGCAGTTATTTTGCGCCTTTTTTGCCCAACACGCGTCTTGTGACCCTGTTAGCTATTTTCCATGAAACGCTTGATTGTTCGGTGATCATGCTTCAAACATTTTGCAATTTCAAGACTGCTGCATCCCTCTGCAAGACATCTCACAAATTTGGACTTTTTAGAGTTGGTCAAATCTCTCTTCTGACCCATTTTGCCAAAGGAAAGGAAGTTGCCTAATAATTAAGCACACCTTATATAGGGTGTTGATGTCATTACACCACACCCCTCCTCATTACAGAGATGCACATCACCTGATTTACTTAATTGGTAGTTGGCTCTCAAGCATATATAGCTTGGAGTAGGACAAAATGCATTAAAATTATTGTGTGATCAAAATACTCATTTGCCTAATAATTCTGCACACACTTATGTTGAGGTCACTTTGCCCTTTATTTGCTGTGCTTGCATTAAAGATATTGAAAGGGCTTGATGCTTCTTTCAGTGCCGTTGCAGGTGATTGATAGGTTTTTCCCATAGTGAGAGATCTTTCAATCACCTAGAGCAGCGGTCCCCAACCTGTTGCTTGGGAGCCATATGTGGCTCGCAGGTCCATGATGTGTATCTCTTGGCTGTCTGCCAGCTTGGTACCTAAACACTAAGGAAACAATAAACGGCTATAAAGATGAGGTGTACCGCCCTGAGAGGGGCCCGGCCGCTTCTTCCTCTAGCTCAGGCTGAGCCGCTCGAGGTCCGGGATCGGGTTGTCGGTGGCACGAGCGCCTCTGGACTGGGCGCCACGTCACTCTGTTAGAGGGGAGAGGTAGTGGGGTGGTGGGACGGGGCGCGCAGCCGGGGAGGGCCGCGCTGTCGTCTCACGGGTCGTGACGCCACCCACGGGTCATGGTGACGGGATGCACCACCGCTGAGGCGATGGCGGGTTCGTCCGGGATCGGTGTTGCAGCCACAGCCGAGATGGTAGCCCCCTCCGTGGGTAGGGGCGGTGTGTCCCGGGGCCCGGCTTGGGGGACTGCAAGCGCTGATGTTGTTGTCGGGGTGCAGGGTGCCGTGCCACGGTGTAGTTTCGTGCCTGGATGGCACTGGTGTACTCACGATTAATTCACACTCAGAGTCACTGGTAAACCAAAGTTCGGATGTGGTCGGTTCCCGCGGCCGGCTGCTGAGGTCCCCTGTGGGGTTGATGGTGGCCCCTTTCCCGTGCACCTCTGGTAGTTGTGTTTCGGCTCCCCTGCCTGAGCAGTGGTAGCCCGCTCCCCCGGCGTTGAGCTGCCGAAGGAGCCCTCGGTTGCCCGCAGGCGCTGGCTCGTCGGCTGTTTGGCACTTGGCGGTTGCGCTCACCCGGTCTCGGTGGGCTTTTGCCTTCTTTCGGGACTTTGGGTGTGGATGAACCCTTGAGGTCCAGCCAGCAATCAGTCAATTTGCCTATACTCAGTGGCTGCTAAGCTAGGACGGGGTCTGAGTACCCGGTTTCTGGTGCTCCGGTAGACGGTCGACTCCCCGGTTCAGGACCGGAGGGCTCCAACCCAGGCCCAGTCCGTATGGTTCCGCCGGTTGCTGTACCGGTACTCCTGCAGGCGGCCACCACCGTCTGCCTGCCTGACGATTCAAGGGTCCCAGGCTCCTACCCGGGTCCCTGACAGCTGCTCCACTACCACTCACTGTCACTGTACAAACTAATCTGCTTGAACTTCCTGCCTCAGGACAGTAGTCTCCTCGGTGGGCGTGTCTTTACACCTGACTCCGCCCACCTGGTGTGCCCTACTGGCCCTGAGGGAGGCATCAGGTCTCCCTTTCGAGTGACGTGTGTGTGACCTCACAGGGGGTGGGGGGTATGTGTGTATGTGGTAGGTGTTATTACCTGTGACCCCTGGGGTCGAGGGCATCACAGTGACTTTTCTGAGCAGACCTACATAGAAGAGTAGATCTGAATGGGGGTAAGGTAGGAAGCCCTGATCTTGGTATACTGCCTCACTGTGACTTCTGTGGAATAGCTTTTACTCTCATCATACAGGTAATGAGGGCTCTGGGTGTCACTACAGTGAGGAAGCGGGAGCTGGATGTGGCTTGCGAACCTCTCTTAGAGCTGGATGTGGCTCACGATCATTTTTTTGGAGCTGGATGTGACCTAGAGCAAGACTGGAAGAAGCTTGCTGGGAATGGTGCCGGACTAGTCCAGGCTGGATGTTTAAAATATATTTTCTTCAAATGTCAGAGTATTTCAGAGAAATATATGCCTGGCTGCAATTGGCTCTGTTTTATGTTGCACAGTTGAGCAGTTTGTATAGCATTAATCACATGACAGGATCTCTTTAAATACAGACTAGCTCTCATACACAATGTGGTATAAGTGCCAGTCTGTATTTAAAGAGATCCTGTCATGTGATTAATACTACGCAAACTGCCCAACTGTGCAACATAAAACAGAGCCAATAGATAACAGATAACAAAGTGAAAGTATTAAGTCAGATTCTGAATTCCAATTGTTAATGTCATATATATGCTGTAAGTTCTTAGAAAAGATGTGTTTTTTTACTAAAGACTGCTGCTTAGTTTTCCTTGCACACTAGTGCTTTTAATGTGTGACGCCCTGGCCGGGCCAGGTAGTCACAGATAGGGCCCCACATTACACCAGTCCCCCTAACAAGGTGACAGCAGCCACACTTTAAAACCCTAGTCCCCCCCCCTCAGTGCTTGATGGACACACCAGGGGGCAGAGCCAGGCAGTTGGACATGCCCACCGAGGAGTTCGGATGGCCTGAGGCGGGAAAAGACAGAAGATCAGTTTTGGAGGTGAAGTAGATTGGAAGCAGGCCTGTGTGTCAGGTCTGCAACTAACTGCCAGGTGCCAGGGTTGGAGCCCTGGCACCTCTGGCTAGGAGGCATACAGAGGCCTCTGTCTGCAGGAGCTGGGAAGACGGCTCGGTGGAACTGTGGTGGACTGGGACAGGGTAGTGGCCCGCCGGTACCGACCCAGGGAACCGACTCGGAAACCGGAGCACAAAGGGGGGTACTCAGACCCTGAAGCTAGGTCCAGAAGCTACTGGGGGCTAGCTAATTAACTGATTGCGGCCAGGACTATAGGTTCTGTCCCACCCAAAGTCCCGACTGAAGACAACAGCCCAACGAGGGGGATAGAAAGCCACCGCCACGGCAGAGAGATCCCACGGGTCAGCGTCTGCGGGCAAAGGGCTCCTTAGGCAACCACAAGCCGGGGAGCAGACTCCTGATCCTGCAGGCGCAGGAAGTCCACCATCACACAAATGGTGCAGGAGAAAGACAGAGACCACCAACCGGGTGGGGGACCAGACTGCAGCCGGCTGCGGGCACCGACCACTATCACCTTGGTTTACCAGAGACTTGTGTGTGTTACTAATCGTGAGTACATCAGTGCCCTCCGGCCGCCCATCTCCCTGCACCGCCCAGATCTCCCCAACGGGTCCTGGGGCCACAATCCCTACCCACGGAGGGGTTAACAACTTGCTGCGCAACATCTCCCCCGGGTGCCCCGTAAACGCAGCAGTGGTGTCCACCTTCACCACAACCCGTGGGTGGCGTCACGAACTCAAACATGGCTCTGGCCGTACACCTACGTCCCCAAACCGCCAACCCCTTTTATATCAGAGTGACCATGGACCCCCGGGTCCGGAGACCCTCGAGCCACCCACTGAAGGTCTGGACCCGAGCATCTCGGCTGCCGCCGAGCATGGGGCAGCACAAATGCACTGTACACTGGAAATTTAATGGGATGGTTAACTACTTTTGTTAATGTAAAAAATGGGCCCACGGTAGTCTATAAATAAGAAAAACCATGAACTAAACTATCGTTTCCCCACTCTTCCAGGTTACTACTACAATTGGCCCGTGCCGGTCTCCTAGCATTGTTTTACAGCCACATGGCAGTCACATGCCAACGCTGAGGTCAATCATGGCAACTGATTGTCTGCAGCATAATATGTAATGATCTCTACTGGAAAGAACAAGTAACAAAAGTGGTGGGAAAACACAGGAAGCCCTACTGAAGAACAGTGGTTGGGCTTGGTACATGAATGCTTTTTTTTTTTTTTTTTGGAACAAATATTTTATTGGTATTTTTTATACAGAGAAAAGTACATGTTCTGTCATCTCTTATTACCAAACAGTAATTGACACATTTTTAAAGAATGTAGAAATCAAAATAATTGACAAACACTAGCATATGATTATAGCAGTGAACAAAAATAGACATAAACTTTAAAGTAAACTTGAATAGTTGGATGGATGGACGTGTGCACTCAGAACCCACGAACCCCATTAACAAGGGCCACTCACACTCGTGATCATAATAAATGTGGGTATTTCCTCCACACTCCCGGGTGTTACCATTCACGCTTATATCTAGGCCTTTTCCCTCCTGCAGCCTCTCTTCCAAACCTTCTTATATTCTACTAAACGTTAATCCATTTATTATTTGATAGGATGTCTATATCATCGATCACTCATTAACATGAAAGTCTGAAAAAGTCCAGGCTCTGCCCCCAATTAATTTCAAACTGAAAGCCTTTATTCATTCTACTTCGATCATGTGTTCCATAGTACAATTATGTTGCATTTTCGTAATGATTTCTTGGATGGTCAGTACTAGTGTTTGTTTCCACTTATTCGCAATACTTACTCTCACAACCGTTAGCAGATGAGCTGTGATGATTGCGTCATCATGAGTCCTTGTTTCTAGTCCTAAAAGCAATAGAGCTGCTCCTGATCCCAAGACCCAGTCATACGCCAGAATTTTACTCAACAATTGTTACACCTTTCGCCATACTTATTACTTACAGCAAGATGGGCTGCAGTGTGTACATCGCCCAGGCCAAAAACTAGTACTCTAGCAGGATACAGCTAAACCCCCACTAAAGTGGAAGCGTCACAGGATACAGCCAGGCCCCTTTCTGTTGGGCCTTGCACTGTAGATTGTCTGTCCGTGCATGATACACAGGTGGGGTACGGCTTGGCAGCCCGCCTGATCTAATAGTATGAGCGTCACCTAATAGGCTGCGGGTTTGTGACTGTGTTATCTGCATATGTGAACAGTGCTCTATGCAAGCCACTAGTGTGCAGTTTTATCATCCAGCATTCGCCCCCCTCTATTCCATGGAGGTGTGTGTGTGATTTTCTCCTCCTGCACCTGTGACACTTCCACTTTAGTGGGGGTTTACCTGTATCCTGCTAGAGTACTAGTTTTTGGCCAGGGCGATGTACACACTGCAGCCCATCTTGCTGTAAGTAATACTTAATTTTTGGAGGATATTTTCCTCTTTTTGTTGCTATGTTTATACTTTCTCCATACTTGCTGCATTATCTCGCACTCCCACCATATGTGAAACATAGAGCCTGGAAATCTATTGCACCTCCAGCATATGATTGAGGAGTATGAAAAATTTTTATTGAGCCTTACTTGCATATAGCACTACCTGTAAAGGAAAGATTTTCCTAGAAATCTCTAAATGGTAAATGCAATCCGACATTTTCTTATGTAGTTAGAAAGCATGTACCCATTGCTCCTCCATGTAACAGGTACCTAAGTCTTTTTCCAAGTTTTTCACATATGGTAGGGAATGCGGACTCTGCACTGCATTTAGGGCCTCGTACGCCATCGAGATCCCTTTGGCCGAATCTGTATTAACTGAAAAAAAATTCTCATATTTAGATGTTAGAATGTCATGTTCTGCTGTTTCCCCAGTTACTAAGTGCCGAATTTGTAGATATGTATAAAAATCTCTTTTGTTGACTCTAAATGTATCAATTATATCCAAAAAGCTCATTAGTTCTAAACTCCTCATAATACAACCCATCAAGAGTATGCCTTTTGCTATCCACTCATCTAAATTAACAAAGGGAACTACTCTATTAATTACCGATAATGGAATCTTGTTTATTCTCGTAGGGATCGACCTGTGGCCCATCTTTCTTGATAACCACATACCTGTGACTGCCCGGATTGTTGGATAGTCTGAAATTTTCACTTTTTTCGAGAGGCGGAGGTGCCAGATAAACGAGGCCATAGAGGGGTGTTTCACTATCTGGGTTTCCAATTGTACCCGAGCCTTGGATGAACCCCCCCATCCACCAGTATCTAAGTTGGTCCATCAGTGTGGCTTGGTAATATTGGTACATTGGGGCACCCGAAATCTCCCGCATCTATTGGCATGTACAAAAGCTTTGTTGAAACTCTTGCTTGTTGACGTCTCCATATAAAGCTTGTTAGGGCCAACTGGATTTTATTTAGGGTCTTTATTGATACTTTAATAGGTAAATTTTGAAAGACCCGAGGCAGGATCATCATTTTAACTATAGAAACACAACCTATCCAGGACACGCTAATGCTTTGGTATATGCTTGCATCTTTTTCGCTATAGTTTGCAGTAGATTAGAGTAGTTAACTTTTCCCAAGTTTTTGATTGGAAATGTTAAGTGAATGCTCAGGTAAGGAATTGTGTCTGTTGCCGAAATCAGTGAGAATTCCGCTTCAAGACTCTTTTTGACATCCTCTGAAATATCCATATTTAATTTTTTTTATTTATTTTAAGACCACCATGAGACCATTTCTGAATTAGAAATAGCAGATGACAACTCCTTTAGGAGAATGAGACTGTATTGTAGCTTCCCTTTCAATAAGTAGATGGGATACATACAGAAAATCTGCCAAGGATGATTTTACTCCTACATTCTTGAGATTGTACAAATGCATACATCTTTGGTATAATATGGCACATATGTTCCGACCCAATGGACCATTTTAAACAGCCCGACTGAAGGTACTGAACATGATATGCAATCATTTTATTCTGTTCTAAATGTGGAGAACAATAAAACAAAATAATGTATGTATTTCATTTACTGAATATCTTCAGTGTTTTTACGTATAGTTATTTCCTTCTATTTCATCATACTAGTCAATCATGTGTTTGAGTCAAATTAGTCTTTTTATCTTTGCATGTCACCTTATGCACAACAAACAGGATATAGCGTGATGTGCCGATTTCAACAGATCACGTTGTGAGGACATACGTGTGTGAACTTGGATCATGGTCAAGAACATTTAATGGGTCACCGAGAAAAGGAAATGAGTGAAACTTCTTTAAGATGAGTGATTTAGAAGGATGTAGTGAACCAAAGACTAGAATGACTAGCTAATTGTCACATAGGTGTGGAGGTACACATGAAACAATAGGCACCATGTTTGCTTTTACATGCAGGATGTTTAACTTGTATTTGTCATTACAAGCTAAAATGTGACAATTCTTACAGGGAGGTAATGCTGTACCTATTCTTCAAGATTTGCTTGTTAGTTGGCCCACTGTGAGACAGCAATATGAGTATGTTATATATATCATTGCTGTTGTAATGCTATGGACTTTTACAGCGGTGTCTTCCAGTGATTCTCCTTAAATAAGGAAGATAATCAAACACCAACAGTTAAACTTTTGCAGGACACACACACACAGACACACACACACAGACACACACAAACACGTATGAACACACACACACAGACACACACACACACACACGTATGAACACATGCACGCACGCACGCATGCACACACGCACACACACGCATAAACACACACATGCACACACATGTGCACAAACACACTCTGCCTTTTATGACTTGCACTATATTTATTATGTGCTTTTGATAAAAGCCATAAAATAACTTGAACAACAACATGTTTGGAGCATTATCAGATTATCTAGTCAATGTTTGTACTGTCTAAAAATTAGTATTGATGAATATGCCCCACCATGTGTACTTATTATTTTTGTTTAAAGGGAACCTGTCAGGTCCCATTTGCGTTCTGACCTACAAGCAGGGTGATGTGTGGCCTAGAAACCCTTCCTACCCATCCCTGTGCTGTAATATTGTGTAAAATGAATTTATAAAAAAAAAGTTTTATAACTTATGTGTTCCCTATGTAAATGATCAGAGGAACTAGTCCCCTGGGTGTTGCTTCTTTCCGTGGGCATGTGTAATGCCTGATAGGAGCCACAGACTCAGACTGGCTGTAAGGGGAATCTAGTGAAAAGCCGCTCACAAAGCAGGACCTCAAGAACTCTGCAACCCTTTAACCCCTGTACAGGGATTTGAATTTACACAGAGCCTCAGAGATCACTACCTGTGGTGGACTGTAGTCCGTGGTCGTCAGGCAGGGTCAAAATCCAGGAGATGCAAAACAGGAACAGAATAGGCAGGCAAGGGCATAGTAAGGAGACAAAGCAGGGGTCAAATCCGGAACTCGCAGCAAGGTACAAAAATGACAGGCAGGAGGGTAGTCAAACACAAGCAAGGTCAGCGCACAGGAATCACAATACAAACAGCACATGAGCCAGGAGAACAGAACTATCACTGGCAGTGATCATGTGACAGGAGAGGGAATAAGAAGGGTGTGATGTCTTCCCATAGGCTGCAGGTGAATGTTGGCCACTTCAGCCGGGAGACACACGCCACCTACAGTCAGCCAGTGGTACTGCAGGTTCCAGGGAAACCCAGCATAGTGGATGAGCGGAGCCTGTGCTCCACAGAGCCACGGGCACTGACTCCTCTCCCATCACCACCACTATCCATGGTGGGAACATGGTGTCGTCTGGCGATCGGAGCAGAAGTCGCAGGAGCGGACTCCGGTGGGGATTTAACACTGTGCTCCACAGAACCACGGGCACCGACTCCTCTCCCATCACCAGCACTATCCATGGTGGGTACATGGCATCGTCTGGCAATCGGAGCAGAAGTCGCAGGAGCGGACTCCCATGGGGACGTGACAGTACCTCCCCCCTCCACGAGGGGCCACCGGACCCTCAAAACCCGGCTTGTCAGGGAACTGGAGGAGAAATCGCCTGACAAGACCTTTAGCGTGGACCTCACTTGCTGGGACCCATGATCGCTCCTCAGGGCTATACCCCTTCCAATGTACAAGATACTGCACCGCCACTCTAACAATACAGGAGTCAAGGATCCTCTGTACTTCATACTCCAGGTTACCCTTGACCAAAACAGGAGGAGGGGGGGGGGGCGACTGGGTGAATGGGAACACGATACAACTTGAGGAGGGATTTATGGAACACGTTCGATATTTTGAAGGACTGAGGGAGGTTCAGGCGGAAAGCTGTGGGATTGATGACCTCGACTATCTCGTAAGGTCCAATAAATCTGGGACTCAGCTTAGCAGAAGGGACCTTGAGTTAAATATGTTGGGTGGACAACCATACCTTATCCCCAACTCCAAGGCTTGGGCCCTTGGAACGCCTCTTATTAGCAGCTGAGGCTTGACCACCCTGTGCCATCTTCAAGTTTTCTTTCACCTCAGACCAGATAGCCTTCAGTTTGTTCACAGTGCTTTCAGCCTCAGTAGTATCCACCATAGCGGAAGAAAAGGAGCTAAAATGTGGATGCAACCCGAAATTGCAGAAAAAAGGGGTAGTCTGGATAGACTCCTGATACTGGTTATTAATGGCAAACTCAGCTAGTGGTAGATATTCCACCCAGTTAGACTGATGATCAGACACATAACACAGGAGATATTGTTCTAAGATTTGATTAGAATGTTCAGTCTGACCATTGGTCTCTGGGTGATAGGAGGAAGAAAAAGATAACTCTATATTAATCTTTTTACAAAAAGCCCTCCAGAATTTTGAGACGAACTGCGTTCCACTGTCAGAAACAATATTTTCAGGAACTCCGTGTAACCGCACAATATGCCTAATGAACAACCTGCTAAGTGTTTCAGAATTAGGTAAACCGGACAACGGAACAAAATGACACTGTTTACTAAATCTATCCACTACTACCCAGATAGAAGTCTTCCCTTCTGAGGGTGGAAGGTCAGTGATGAAGTCCATGGAGAGGTGGGTCCAAGGACTTTCTGGAATAGGTAGGGACTGGAGAAATCCAGCGGGACGGATACGAG
The DNA here is from genome assembly GCF_048569485.1 of Anomaloglossus baeobatrachus. Taxonomy (NCBI): domain Eukaryota; kingdom Metazoa; phylum Chordata; class Amphibia; order Anura; family Aromobatidae; genus Anomaloglossus; species Anomaloglossus baeobatrachus. Next base: position 498,080,110 of record NC_134353.1, on the reverse strand, counting down.
GTGTCTTAGCTCGAGCACAAGTTTCACAGGCCAGGACGTATTCCTTACAGTCCTTTGCTATGGCCACCAAAAGCTCCTAGTTACAAGTCGGAGGGTATTGCCTATACCAGGGTGACCTGCAAGGACAGAATTATGGGACTCCTGAAGTACCCGTAGACGAAGTGGGGGAGCGACAAACAGTTTACGGTCAGGAGTGGTTTCAGGGGCCTGGTCTTGGGCATCACGGATTTGTGCTATCAAATCTATGGATACCGATGATACCACAATGCCCTTACCTAAAATAGGGACTGGTTCGATGTTGTCTGACTCAGAGGGACAGAAGCTATGGGAAAGTGCATCAGCTCTTGTGTTCTTGGTACCGGGCTGAAACGTCACCACGAAATCAAATCTGGAGAAGAACAATGCCCACTTAGCTTACCTAGGATTGAGTCTCTTAGCAGATTCCAGATAGGTGAGGTTCTTGTGGTTTGTGAGAACTATGACCTTATGTTTGGCACCCTCGAGGAAGTGGCGCCATTCCTCGAAGGCCCATTTAATGGCCAACAGCTCACGATTATCAATATCATAGTTTGTCTCGGTGGGGGAAAATTTGCGGGAAAAGAAGGCACAAGGACGAAGTTGAGTGAGAGACGGAGTATCTTGTGATAGCACCGCCCACACTCCAACTTCGGATGCATCAACTTCTACAATAAACGGACACATGAGGTCAGGCTGAACCAGAATCAGGTCTGAGGAAAAACATTCTTTTAATGTAGAGAAGGCATGGATCGCCTCTGGCTTCCAATTTACCACATGAGCCCCCTTTTTAGTCAAATCAGTGAGGGGTTTGGCAATCTTGGAAAAATCCCTAATAAATTTGCGATAGTAATTTGCAAACCCAAGGAAATGCTGCAAGGCTTTCAGAGACTTGGGTTGCACCCACTCCCTAATCGGCTGTAGCTTAGAGGGATCCATGTAGAAGCCTCCTGCAGACAATGTATAACCCAGTAAATTAACCTTATCAACAAAAAAAAACACATTTTTCATACTTAGCAAATAGGGAGTTCTCCCTGAGTCTCTGGAGTACAGTGCGGACATGTTTGACATGTGACTTAGCATCAGGAGAATAAATCAGGATGTCATCCAGATAGACCACCACATATTGACCACAGATATCCCTGAAAATGTCATTGACAAAGGCCTGAAAGACCGCCGGTGCATTACTTAACCCAAACGGCATTACCAAGTATTCATAGTGTCCCTCTGGAGTGTTAAATGCCGTTTTCCATTCATCCCCTTCTCTGATGCGGATTAGGTTATATGCACCCCTGAGATCCAGCTTACTGAAGTATCGGGCTCCTGTGAGCTGGTTAAAGAGATCGGGGATCAGTGGCAGAGGGTACTGATTCTTTACGGTAATGGCATTAAGTTCACGGTAGTCAATACACGGTCTGAGGCCACCATCTTTTTTCTCCACAAAAAAGAATCCAGCGCCGACTGGTGACCTGGATGGTCTAATAAACCCTCTCTGCAGACTGCTATATAATCTTTCATGGCCTGACGTTCTGGACCAGAAAGATTATAAATCCTACCCTTGGGGAGTCGGGAATTGGGGACCAAATCTATGGGGCAGTCATATTCTCTGTGTGGAGGTAATTTTTTTAGAGTCAGAAAAAGAGAACACGTCAGCAAAATCCCTGAATGCATGAGGTATACAGACAGGTTCAGCTTTAGTCAGGTTAACAGATAAAGACATACACGTCTCCTGATACACAGGGCTCCAGCGCACAATCTCACCCTGGAGCCAGTCTATGACAGGGTTATGTTGCACAGCCATGGCATACCCAATATCACTGCTGCTGTCAGGTTCTCAAGAACAAAAAATGACACTGATTCTACATGCAGAGCCCACCACAAGCATGGAGATCTCTGGAGTTACAAAAGTAACCACACCCTGAGTGAGAGGGGTATTATCAATTGCAGAGATTTTAATGGGAGAGTTCAGTCTCAGCAAAGGCAAACCCAGCTCTCTTACTACATCAGAGTTTATGAAATTAGCCACAGACCCACAATCAATAAAAGCCTGTAGCCACACAGCTTTTCCCTGGTGAGACAATGAGACAGGTAACATTAACTTCATAGGGTCTGCAGGGAGTACCTGGGCACCTGAGTGAGTATCCTGGGGCTCAATCAGGTGCGGTTGCTGCTCTGGAGGCGATTGTCTCTGAGATCCAGGCTCTCCATGATGGTGTCCCCAACGTGATCTGCTCCCTTGATGTCGACGGGACTCTGGACATGATGAGGAAGGTGCTGCAGAAGCTTGGACCTGGACAGACTGGAGCTCTTGCACCTGCTGTTCAAGTCCTTGCACCAAGCCAGACAGGGTCAGCACCTGGTCCATCACAGCTTGGAGAGGTTCATTTTTTTTTTTGTCTGTGTTAGTGGGCCAGTGATAATGTGACAGGAGCCACAGACTCAGACTGGCTGTAAGGGGAATCTAGTGAAAAGCCGCTCACAAAGCAGGACCCCAAAAACTCTGCAACCCTTTAACCCCTGTACAGGGATTTCAATTTACACAGAGCCTCAGAGATCACTACCTGTGGTAGACTGTAGTGCGTGGTCGTCAGGCAGGGTCAAAATCCAGGAGATGCAAAACAGGAAGAGAATCGGCAGGCAAGGGCGTAGTAAGGAGACAAAGCAGGGGTCAAATCCGGAACTGGCAGCAAGGTACAAAAACGACAGGCAGGAGGGTAGTCAAACACAAGCAAGGTCAGCGCACAGGAATCAACATACAAACAGCACATGAGCCAGGAGAACAGAACTATCACTGGCAGTGATCATGTGACAGGAGAGGGAATAAGAAGGGTGTGGTGTCTTCCCATTGGCTGCAGGTGAATGTTGGCCACTTCAGCCGGGAGACACATGCCACCTACAGTCAGCCAGTGGTACTGCAGGTTCAAGGGAAACCCAGCCTAGTGGATGAGCGGAGCCTGTGCTCCGCAGAGCCACGGGCACTGACTCCTCTCCCATCACCACCACTATCCATGGTGGGAACATGGCGTCGTCTGGCAATCGGAGCAGAAGTCGCAGGAGCGGACTCCGGTGGGGACGTGACACTGTTCTCCGCAGAACCACGGGCACCGACTCCTCTCCCATCACCAGCACTATCCATGGTGGAAACATGGCGTCGTCTGGCGATCGGAGCAGAAGTCGCAGGAGCGGACTCCGATGGGGAAGTGACAGCATGATACTATGGATGTACATGAGCTACGTCACTGTTACCGCCTATAAATCACACACATGTGCGCTTCTCATTCGCGCAGCCTTCTTAGCCGGGTGCACCTTACAAATATGTCCTCTCCATTTGGTCTCTGGTTCCGCAGTGCACTTGAGCCAGGTTAAAGGGTTTGTTCATATTTAAAGCACTGTGGAATTAATAGCGCTATATAAATGAATAAAATTATTATTATTAATTATTATTATTATTATTATTATACGCACAGCGTGTATAAAGCCAGCAAGCAAACACCCGACAAAGCGCAATACCGTAATCTCTAACCTGGCTCAAGTATACTGCGGAGCCATATGCTGGCTGAAAATATTATTTATATAATATAAATATATATTTATTTATTCATCATAGAAGCATACAGTCATGGCCAAAAATGTTAGCACCTTTGAAGTTTTTCCAGAACATGAAGTATTTCCCTCGGAAAATGAATAATACACCCATTACACGCCCCTCTCCATAATATACCCTCTACACTGCCCCTCTCTGTAATACACCTTCTACATTGCCCCTCTCCATAATATCTCTCCCCCACTGCCTCTGTGTAATGTCCCCCACAAACTGCCCTTCTGTATAATATCCCCCGACTCACAGCCCTTCTCTATAATATCCTCCCCCACACACTTCCCCTCTACATAATATCCTTCACATACGTGGTCCCTCTGTATACTATTCCCCCACACACACTGCCCCTCTGTATAATATCACTCCCCACACACTACCCCTCTGAATGCTATACCACATATACACTTCCTCTCTGTATAATATACCCACATACACACACTGCCCCTCCGTATAATATGCCCCCACACACACTGCTACTCGTAACACTTTGTTAAGAAAGAAGTAGTGGGCACCACAGTGTAATAAATATAAATAAAGAGAGGTGTTCTAGCAAAAAACGTTTTAAAAAATGATTTGTAACATGAGAGGAAAAAATCTGCATAGTAAAAATCTGCACACCCAGCTATTTATATATAAGCATGGCTTGTATTAATACAAAACATATATGTCTGATATAATAGAATGCACAGTTACTGTATAAACAAGTGTCCGCAGATAAATAATATAATCCTAAAACACACGATACCTGGCTGTAGAATCTTAAAGGTAATGTGGCATTAAGTCAATAGAGGGTAGGTTTTCAATCTTTGTTTTTTTGTCAGCTTTATACTGTATGTTTTGTGTGAATAAAACCAAATATATATATATATATATATATATATATATATACATATCTATATATATCCCCATCCTGGGCTCCTCCTTGTATATGTCCCATCCTGATATATATGTCCTCCTCCTGGTATACATGTCCCCTTTCTGGTATAAATGTCCCCCTCCTGGGCCCATCCTAATATATGTGTCCCTATTCTGGTTTATTTGTCCCCTTTCTAGCATGTATGTCCTTCTCCTGTTATATATGTCTCCTTCCTGGTATATATGTCCCCATCCTGGTAATTTTGTCTCCATGCTGGTATATATATCCCATCCTGGGCCCATTCTGGTATATTTGTCCTTATTTTAGTTTTTGTCCGCTTCCTGGTATATATCTCCTTTTTCTTGTATATGTGTCCCCTTCCTGGGCCCCTCCTCATATTTATGTTCCCCTCCTGGTACATTTGTTTGCCACAAAATGAAAAAAAAAAACAAAACAAAAAATGTACTTACCCTACCTGGCTCCCATGGTGCATGACATCCTCCTTGAGCAGGGATGAATTTCAGCTGGATGTGTGCCCTCCGACGCATATTAGGCTGAAGCAAGGCAGGAACTGTGGTAGGTGGGTTCCCCTCCGCTCACGGCAATCGTCCCACTCCTGTCTTTAGCTAATGGAACACTTTCTTTTCCCCGCTGGCTTCCATGTCCTTGCCACCTCTGTGGCTCTCCATTGCCTGCAGCAGTGTGATGAGGTCGCAGAGTGATGAACTCATCATGCTGCTGCACACTGGGAAGTGAAATGATGCACCTCACTCTGCCCCATTGCACCTGGCTGCGTCACATGGCTAATTTGCATGTGATGCACCAGAAGTGCTTTACATGCAAATTAGCCATGTGAAGTGGCTGAAGCGACATGGTTAGACCCCTCTGATATGGCTATGATTGGGGCCTAGTAAAAAGGGGGGCTCGACCAGGGCCAGGGCTTAATAAAGCTAAGTAATTACCCTAGGCTGGGTCCCCTCTTCACCAGGCCCCATACACCTGTAAGGGTAATAATGGCATGTTGACAGCCCTGCCCACACTCCACTCAGTATAAAGGTTCATGGGCATGGTTCATTCTACTACTAACCAAAAATAGAGTGAGGCCTACAAAAAATAGAACACAGCACTTACAGTCAAATATTGAGGAGGTCCAAAGATGTTTTGGGGTTGTTTTGCTGCTTTTAGCACTGGGTGCCTTGACTGTGCAGGCATCAAGAAACCTGAAGAGTACGAAAGGATTTGGGGTTGCAATTTTCCAGGCTTCCAACCCCACCTCATGTGTTTCGGACAAGGTCCTTACTCATAGGCATACTAACATGAAATTACATAGATATTAAATAGCTGAAATTTACGGAAATGAATAACAATCAATTCAATATATTACAAATGTTACAAAACAAGGGACCTCCCATCCCACTCAGTTTGGAAACAGACTTTATTCAGTTCAGACCCTCAAGGAATTGTGTACTTAATGCCAAAATCCAAAAAGCTTCCCTGTTGAGAATCACACGTAGCCAATTTCCACCCCTAGCGGGCCTACTCACTCTCTCTATTCCTTTGACTTTCAAAGATGTAAGACTTCCCTTATGTACCTCTGAGGGACCCGACTGGGAATGTCTGTCTGATGTTGATCTAGGAGTACTGGTAATTAAATTTCCACTAGTCTTGTCCAAAGTAATATTGGGAACACCCCGACATGGCTCAACTATAATAGGTGCTATATCTGTAGAGGCAAAAAATGTATCCTATGCAGGTATATTGTGAAGACTGATTCGTTCGAAAACAAGATCACAAATAAAAGATATCCAATAAGGACATACATTGACTGCAATTCCACACTTTCTTTATGTGGCGACATATGTGGCTTGCAGTATGGATTATATTGGCTCTACTACACGCACTTTTTAAAAAAGACTGGCAGAGCACATTACCGCGTCGGTCCTGGATTCAATATCAGACAGACGGTCCCAGTCGGGTCTCTCCAGAGATTTTGTAGATGTACATAAGGGGAGTCTTACATTTTTGAAAGTCAAAGGAATAGAGAGAGTCAGTAGGCCCTCTAGTGGTGGAAAACTGCAACGTGTGCTTCTCAACGAAGACGCTTTTTGGATTTTGGTGTTAAATGCACAATTCCCTGAGAGTTTGAACTTTCAGGGTGATCTAACATTTTTCTATTAATTCAAAAGATAATAAAAAAGTAGTCTACACAGGTTCATGTATATGTTTCATTTTTGGACTTAAATATAATAGGAGAATTAAAATAATCAATCCTATAAGCAGGTTAATTTATCACAGATTTTTATATATGCTTTTATGCATGCTGTAAAGCCAATGTTCAAATAGGTAAATACAGTGAAGGAAATAATTATTTGATCCCTTGCTGAAGTTGTTAGTTTGCCCACTGACAAAGACATGAACAGTCTATTATGTTAAGGGTCGGTTAATTTTTACCAGTGAGAGATAGAATATCCAAAATAAAATCCAGAAATCACATTGTATAAATTATATAAATTTATTTGCATTTTTCAGAGAGACATAAGTATTTGATCTCTCTGGCAAACAAGACTTAATACTTGGTGGCAAAACCCTTGTTGACAGGCTACTTTTTGTAGTTAATGATGAGGTTTGTGCACATGTCAGGAGCAATTTGGTCCACTCCTCTTTGCAGATCATATCTAAATCATTAAGATTTTGATGCTGTTGCTTTGCAACTTGGAGCTTCATATGGGATTAATGTCTAGAGACTGCTAAGACTGTTAACGGCTAAGCCGCTCCATGACCTTAATGCGAATCTTTTTGAGCCACTGCTTTGTTGCCTTGGCTGTATGTTTTGGGTCATTGTTATGCTGGAAGACCCAGCCACGACCCATTTGTAATGTCCTGATGGAGAAAAGGAGGTGGTCACTCAGGGTTTTACGGTACATGGCTCCATCCATTGTCCCATTAATGCGGTGAAGTACTTCTGTGCCCTTAGCAGAGAAACACCCCCAAAACATAATGTTACCACCTCCATGCTTGACAGTGGGGATGGTGTTCTTTAGGTCATAGGCAGTATTTCTCTTCCTCCAAACACGGCGAGTTAAGGCCAAAGAGGTCAATTTTTGTTTCATCTGACCACAGAATCTTCTCTCAATTACTCTCAGAATCCTCCAGGTGTTAATTGGCAAACTTCAGACGGGCCTGCACATGGGCCTTCTTCAGCAGTGGGACTTTTCGGGCACTGCAGAATTTTAAGCCATTACGGCATAATGTGTTACCAATGGTTTTCTTGCTGACAGTGGTCCCAGGTGCCATGAGATCATTAACAAGTTCCCCCGAGTACTTTTAGGCTGATCTCTAACCTTCTTCATGATTCTGGATACCCCATGAGGTGAGATTTTGCATGGAACCCCAGATTGATGTTGATTGACACTCATTTTGTATTTCTTCCATTTTCTTACTACACTCCCTAACAGACGTTCTGTCGCTTATCCATGTTATGTCTGGTCTGGTGTGATCTCATAAGTGGGATCTATTAAGTGGAGTGTCAGAAATATAACAGAAATGTAATTCATAATATATCCTCCTGAATGCGACCACCTCTTTTGACCTGACAATCCATCTGTTTCATCCACAGGTATGTCATATTCCTTCCACAACTGCTCTCTTCATTGAAGTCTATTCTGTCCTGTATCAATATTTCTCCTGGTATGTCATATCCCTTCCACAACTGCTCTCTTCATTGAAGTCTATTGTGTCCTGTATCAATAAATCTCCTGGTATGTCATATCAGTTCCACAACTGTTCTTCATTGAAGTCTATTCTGTCCTGTATCAATATTTCTCCTGGTATGTCATATCTAGTGATGAGCGAGTATGCTTGTTACTACTCGGTACTCGCACGAGTATCACTGTACTCGGGCTACTCGGCGGGTACCGAGTAATTTCGCGATACTCGTGCTGTACTCGTGGTCTTCATCCCTGCATGTTGGCGCTCTTTTGAGAGCCAGCCCTCATGCAGGGATTGGCTGGCAGACCACTGCAATGCCACAGCCCTGTTAGTTGTGGAATTGCAGTGATTGGCCGGCCTGCACAGCGTGACCGAGCCTTTATACCAGCGGGCGCGCTGTGCTCTGCACACAGCCATCTCATATTCCCTGCTTTCCCTGCCCACAGGCGCCTATGATTGGTTGCAGTGAGACACGCCCCCACGCTGAGTGACAGGTGTCTCACTGCACCCAATCACAGCAGCCGGTCCAAACGGTGCAGTAAAATAAATAAATAAATAATTAAAAAAACCGGCGTGCGGTCCCCCCCCAATTTTAATACCAGCCAGATAAAGCCATACAGCTGAAGGCTGGTATTCTCAGGATGGGGAGCCCCACGTTATGGGGAGCCCCCCAGCCTAACAATATCAGTCAGCAGCCGCCCAGAATTGCCGCATACATTATATGCGACTGTTCTGGGACTGTACCCGGCTCTTTACCCTAGTGCGTTGGCAAATCGGGGTAATAAGGAGTTAATGGCAGCCCATAGCTGCCACTAAATCCTAGATTAATCATGTCAGGCGTCTCCCCGAGATTCCTTCCATGATTAATCTGTAAATTACAGTTAAAAAACACACACACACGAAAAATTAATAAATTGGTCATGAGGGACTTTGTTAGTGTTTTTTATTTCTAATAAAGGATTTTTCGTGTGTGTGTGCTTTTTAACTGTAATTTACAGATTAATCATGGAAGGAATCTCGGGGAGATGCCTGAATGATTAATCTAGGATTTAGTGGCAGCTATGGGCTGCCAATAACTCCTTATTACCCCGATTTGCCAATGCACTAGGGTAAATCGGGAAGAGCCGGGTACAGTCCCTGAACTGTCGCATATAATGTATGCGGCAATTCTGGGCGGCTGCTGACTGATATTGTTAGGCTGGGGGCTCCCCATAACGTGGAGCTCCCCATCCTGAGAATACCAGCCTTCAGCCGTATGGCTTTATCTGGCTGGTATTAAAATTGGGGGGACCGCACGCCGTTTTTTTTAATTATTTAATTATTTATTTCACTGCACAGTATACACACACCCACCGGCTGCTGTGTTTGGGTGCAGTGAGACACCTGTCACTCAGCGTGGGGGCGTGTCTCACTGCAACCAATCATAGGCGCCGAAAAGCAGGAAAGCAGGGAATACGAGATTGTTTAATGAGCGGCCGGCTTTTTCAAAAGAGGAAAAGCCGCCGGAGTTTAGTGAACAGCAGTGCAGCGCCGCGGCAGTGATCGGGGAACGGTAAGTAAGAGAGAGGGGGGAGAATGACCGACAGACTGTGAGAGGGGGACAGACAAGACAGAGAGAGACCGACAGAGCGAGACCGACCGACGGGAGATAGAATGAAAAAAAAAATGACCGACATCGCTAGTAAAAGCACAAAACGTGCGTTTTGTACATCGGAGTGCCACACAATGTTTTACGTAAAATCTTTCATGTATTAATCTCAAAAAGTAACATACACCAGCTCTATCTCACTATTGGGTATGTGCCCTTAACATTTCCGCCATGAAAATTCATTTTAGTGTCATTTTGGAAGGTTTTCTGGTGAGTCCGTAAAAATGGCGTAAAACTCGGACAAAATTGTTCACAGCTGTGACTTTTGAGTGATAAATGCTTCAAGGGGTCTTCCCCATGCTGTTGCCATGTCATTTGAGCACTCTTCTGAGACTTTTGTGACATTTTTAGGGTTTCTACATGCTGCCGGGGGTCATTTCAGAAAAATACTCGGGTCTCCCATAGGATAACATTGGGCTCGGTGCTCGGGCCGAGTACACGAGTATCTTGGGATGCTCGGCCCGAGCCTCGAGCACCCGAGCTTTTTAGTACTCGCTCATCACTAGTCATATCCCTTCCACAACTGCTCTCTTCATTGAAGTCTATTCTGTCCTGTATCAATATTTCTCCCGGTATGTCATATTCCTTCCACAACTGCTCTCTTCATTGAAGTCCATTCTGTCCTGTATCAATATTTTACCTGGTATGTCATATCCCTTCAACATCTGTATTCCCTTTGAATTAGTTTTTTTTTTCTTTTTACCTAGATCATACTTGACTATATCTTCTCTTTCTCAAGTGTATAGCCATCTTTCTGTGAAGTAGTCCAAATGCTTCTTGTAGTGTCTTTCTGCTAATTTACCCCTGGTGTGTTTCTGTGCTCTGTCTTAGTACGACCCCTCCCCTCTGCTCACACCAGAGCCAATCTGCAGGCCTTCAGAGACGTATAAATTTGTTGGTGCTGGTCTGGAGTGATTTCATAAGTGGGATCTATTAAGTGGAGTGCCAGAAATATACCAGAAATGTCCCAGGAGTGACCAGAAGGTAAAATGTTACTCTTTCTAAGTAAGTTTGCCACTGTCACAATTTATTTGTTAAACCCCATACTTAACACCTTACTCTCACCATGTTCACCTATGCCCTCACAGTCTTTGCCCCTCTCTTCCTTACTCTCCTTCGCTATCCCCACACCCCAGCGCTCTCCAAACAAATATTCATCTCCCCTTCCCTCCTGCCTTCTCATCTGTCCTCATCTGCTGACCTGCTCCTAAACCTCAGATTGCTCCTTATATCATGCAGACCATGCCGTCCACTCTCCTTTTCCCACCTGCTCTCCCTTTCTCTACTTCTTCTCACTCCTGGTGACATATCCCCCAACCCTGGCCCCCCACAGATGATACACCCCTCTTTACCACCCATTTATCACTCCCTACATACTAGTAACTACCGCAATCTCTCCAATATAAAACACATTCCCCTCTCACCTACTCCAACGCTCCCTCTTTCTGGAGCGCTCTGGAATGCCCGTTCTGTCTGTAATAAACTACACATCATTCACGATCTCTTTACCTCCAGCAATCTATCCTTTCTGGGCCTCACTGAAACATGGCTGACACCCTCTGACACTGCCTCCCCTGCTGCAGTATGCTACGGTGGCCTTCACTTTACCCACACTCCTCGCCCTGGCAATAGATAGGGTGGAGGAGTGGGCCTCCTTCTTTCTAACAACTGCAGCCAACCCAATCCCACCTCTACCCTCCCTTGTCCTGCCTTCCTTTGAAGTGCACTCTGTCCGAATCTATTGTCCCTCTAACCTCCAAGTGGCTGTCATATACAGACCCCTTGGCGCTACCACTGCCTGCCTTATTCGACCATTTCTCTGCCTGGCTTCTACACTTTCTCTCTGCTGACATTCCCACCATCATCATGGGTGACTTCAACATCCCCACTGATAAACGCCAGTCGGCAGCCTCCAAACTCCTGTCCCTCGCTTCGTCTTTTGGTCTAACTCAGTGGTCCGCCTCTGCCACCCATAAAGATGGAGACACACTAGACCTTATCTTCACCCGCCTCTGTTCCCTTTCTGACCTCACAACTTCCCCCCTCCCCCTATCTGACCACCATCTGCTGACCTTTTCAGCCCTGTCCTCCTCACCTGCCCCCCCCTGTCCAGCACCTAGCACATCACCGCAGAAACCTTGCACACCTCAACATGCACACCCTCTCTGACTCTATCCTTTCACTGTCCTCCATATCGTCACTCCATGACACAAACAGTGCCACCACTTTCTACAACACCACTCTCACATCAGCTATTGATTCAGTCGCTCCCCTTGTGCATGGCAGAGTGAGACGAATCAATAGACAGCCCTGGCACAACAGCCTCACTAAAAAACTACGGCAAGTGTCTATGGCTGCAGAGCGGCGCTGGAAGAAAAGACACTCCCAGGAAGACTTCACCACATTCAAAAATGCAACTCACACATTTCGTTCAGCCCTTACCTCCGCTAAACAGGATTACTTCAGAAACCTCATATCCTCTTTAACACACAACCCTAAACAGTTATTCAACACTTTCAACTCCCTCCTTCACCCACCACTGGCCCCACCAACCTCCCTAATTTCTGCAGAAGACTTTGCCACTTATTTCAAAGAAAAAATCGACCAAATAAGGCAAGTCTTCTCTGCTCAGTCACCACAACCCCTTCACATAACAGACCACTGCCCCTCCCCCATAAACTTCCTCCCCACCCTCACCGAAGAAGAGCTTGCACGTCTTCTCTCAAAAGCGCACCTCACTACCTGTGCACTTGACCCCATCCCATCCCACCTCCTCCCCAACCTCGCCACTATCCTTATTCCAGCCTTAACCCATCTTTTCAACCTATCTTTAACGACTGGTACCTTCCCCTCTGCCTTTAAACATGCAACAGTCACACCTATCCTAAAGAAACCTTCCCTCGACCCAACCTCTACTAACAGCTATCGCCCAATATCAGAACTCCGGTTCACCTCAAAACTCCTGGAACAGCACGTCCATGCTGAACTTACCTCCCACCTCTCATCTAACTCTCTCTTTGACAACCTACAGTCCGGCTTCTGTCCTCATCATTCTACTGAAACTGCCCTGACTAAAATCACAAATGACTTACCGCCAAAGCTAACAAGCACTTCTCCATACTCCTACTTCTAGACCTGTCCTCAGCCTTCGATACTGTCGATCACTCCCTCCTATTACAGATCCTCTCTTCCCTTGGTGTTAGAGATCTCGCCCTCTCTTGGATCTCTTCATACCTTTCCAACCGCACTTTTAGTGTCTCCCACTCCCACACAACCTATTCATCCCGTCATCTCTCTGCTGGCATCCCTCAAGGCTCTGTCCTGGGACCCCTACTTTTTTCTATCTACACATTTGGCCTGGGACAACTCATAAAGTCCCATGGCTTCCAGTACCACCTATATGCCGATGGTACTCAGATCTACCTCTCTGGCCCAGATGTCACATCTCTGCGGTCCAGAATCCCAAAGTGTCTATCTGCTATATCCTCCTTTTCCTCCTCTCGCTTCCTAAAGCTCAATTTGGCCAAAACTGAACTGATCATCTTTCCTCCATCTCACCTACACTCTCCACCTGATCTATGTATTACAATAAATAACACCAGGCTCTCGCCAGTACCCAAAGTTCGCTGCCTCGGAGTGACCTTTGACTCTGCATTGTCCTTCATACCACACATCCAATTCCTCACCACCGCCTGCCGTCTTCAACTCAAAAATATTTCCAGAATCCGTCCTTTCTTCAACTCGCAATCTACAAAAATGCTAGTGCATGCCCTCATAATCTCCCGCCTCGATTACTATAACATCCTCCTCTGTGGCTTTTCTGCTAACACGCTCGCCCCTCTCCAGTCCATCCTTAATTCTGCTGCCCGTCTGATCCACCTCTCTCCTCAATACCACCCCGCTTCTCCTCTCTGCAAGTCCCTCCACTGGCTCCTAATCTTCCACCGCATCCAATTCAAACTACTAACACTGACCTACAAAGCTGTGCATAATCTGTCTCCTCCGTATATCTCCGAACTAATCTCCCAGTACATTCCAACACGTCACCTCCGGTCCTCCCAAGATCTCCTTCTCTCCTCCTCTCTCATTCGCTCCTCACGCAGCTGACTCCAAGACTTCTCCTGAGCATTCCCAGTCTTCTGATACTCGCTGCCTCAACACGTCAAACTATCTGCTACCCTTGCAAGCTTCAAACGGAACCTGAAAACCCATCTGTTCAGAAATGCCTATAATCTACAATGACCTCACTGCTTCACTATCATGAGGAGCCGCCGCCCGACCACCGTGCGGAGCCGCCGCCCGACCACCGTGCGGAGCCGCCGCCCGACCACCGTGCGGAGCCGCCGCCCGACCAATCTACACCCCACCTACTGTCTCCTCCCCAAAATCCTATAGAATGTAAGCCTGCAAGGGTAGGGCCCTCTTCCCTCTGTACTAGTCTGTCTACTGTAACTTGTGTATGTATTCTGTATGTAACCCCTTCTCATGTACAGCACCATGGAATTAATGGTGCTCTATAAGTAAATAATAATAATAATAATAATAATAATAATAATAATGTAAATAAAAGCTTATAACCTGACTTTAAATTCATCCATTGGTTTTATAAATTACTTTTTTGAAAGCTGAAACCCTCCCAAATTTGGTTTAGGTTATGAAAACAAAGTTGCTGCAAAGCTGAAATATTGATCATTTAATAAGCATAGAAAGGCCAGACAAAAGTTTTGTCGTTTTGTCATATAATGCACCCAATACTAGATTACATACTCGCCTGTGCTCACTAAATGGTAACTTAATTAGTGGGTTTGTATAAAAAGAAACCCAGCACCCCAGACCTTTAGTTGAACTGCAAGTTGACCTCTGACAACATGCCAAAAATCCGCCCTGCGACCAAATCCTTGATTATCAAGAGGATAAAGACCAGATCCACTGCAGAGGTGGCTGGCACCTTTAATGTGTCTCAGCGTCAAGTACAAAGAATTAGAAAAAGATTTGAAGAGACTGAAGATGTTTTTGACAAGTCCAGGTCCGGCAGACCCCACAAGGCAACTGCTCAGGAGGAACATTTGTTGGTTAGAAAATCCAAAGCTAGCCCCTCTTCCACTGCAGCAGAGCTCCAATAGGCCTGGTCACCTCAAGTCCCTGTGTCAACTAGATCAGTTTGTAGGATTCTTTCTCAAAATGGCTTCCATGGTCGAATCAGTGCCCAGAAGCCAGCACTAAACAAAAGGCAATTAAAAAAATGTGTGGCATTTGCCAAGTCCCACAGCCTGCTAAACAGATTGATGCTGGAAAAGTGGCAGAAGGTGGACTTCTCTGATGAATCTTCAGTTGAATTACACCACAGCTGCCGCAAATATGCAGGAGACCTACTGGACCCATATGAATCCAAAATACACCCAGAAAACAATTACGTTTGGTGGTGGAAAGATCATGGTCTGGGGTTACATTCAGTATGGGGGTGTGCGAAACATTTGCAAGGTGGAAGGCAATATCAATAGCCTAAAATATCAAGAAGCATTAGCTACCTCTTACATTCCCAATCATTAAAGGGGTCAAATTCTGCAGCAGGATGGCGCTCAATCTCTACATCCATCTCTACAACAAAGTTCCTCCTGGCAAAGAAGATCAAGCTGCTCAAGGACTGGCCAGCCCAGTCACCAGTAGAGATGAGCGAGCCTCTAGAGGCTCGAGTTCGGTTCAGCGAGCCGTTCGACGAACCTCTCAAACCCCATTGAAAACAATGGGAGGCAATAACAAACACATAAAAACACATTATAAATGTACATACAGTCAGGGCCAGAAATATTTGGACAGTGACACAAGTTTTGTTATTTTAGCTGTTTACAAAACCATGTTCAGAAATACAATTATATATATAATATGGGCTGAAAGTGCACACTCTCAGCTGCAATATGAGAGTTTTCACATCCAAATCGGAGAAAGGGTTTAGGAATCATAGCTCTGTAATGCATAGCCTCCTCTTTTTCAAGGGACCAAAAGTAATTGGACAAGGGACTCTAAGGGCTGCAATTAACTCTGAAGGCGTCTCCCTCGTTAACCTGTAATCAATGAAGTAGTTAAAAGGTCTGGAGTTGATTACAGGTGTGTGGTTTTGCATTTGGAAGCTGTTGCTGTGACCAGACAAGGTGCGGTCTAAGGAACTCTCAATTGAGGTGAAGCAGAACATCCTGAGGCTGAAAAAAAAGAAAAAATCCATCAGAGAGATAGCAGACATGCTTGGAGTACCAAATCAACAGTTGGGTACATTCTGAGAAAAAAGGAATTGACTGGTGAGCTTGGGAACTCAAAAAGGCCTGGGCGTCCACGGATGACAACAGTGGTGGATGATCGCCGCATACTTTCTTTGGTGAAGAAGAACCCGTTCACAACATCAACTGAAGTCCAGAACACTCTCAGTGAAGTAGGTGTATCTGTCTCTAAGTCAACAGTAAAGAGAAGACTCCATGAAAGTAAATACAAAGGGTTCACATCTAGATGCAAACCATTCATCAATTCCAAAAATAGACAGGCCAGAGTTAAATTTGCTGAAAAACACTTCATGAAGCCAGCTCAGTTCTGGAAAAATATTCTATGGACAGATGAGACAAAGATCAACGGTACCAAAATGATGGGAAGAAAAAAGTTTGGAGAAGAAAGGGAACGGCACATGATCCAAGGCACACCACATCCTCTGTAAAACATGGTGGAGGCAACGTGATGGCATGGGCATGCATGGCTTTCAATGGCACTGGGTCACTTGTGTTTATTGATAACATAACAGCAGACAAGAGTAGCCGGATGAATTCTGAAGTGTACCGGGATATACTTTCAGCCCAGATTCAGCCAAATGCCGCAAAGTTGATCGGACGGCGCTTCATAGTACAGATGGACAATTACCTCAAGCATACAGCCTAAGCTACCCAGGAGTTCATGAGTGCAAAAAAGTGGAACATTCTGCAATGGCCAAGTCAATCACCAGATCTTAACCCAATTGAGCATGCATTTCACTTGCTCAAATCCAGACTTAAGACGGAAAGACCCACAAACAAGCAAGACCTGAAGGCTGCGGCTGTAAAGGCCTGGCAAAGCATTAAGAAGGAGGTAACCCAGCGTTTGGTGATGTCCATGGGTTCCAGACTTAAGGCAGTGATTGCCTCCAAAGGATTCGCAACAAAATATTGAAAATAAAAATATTTTGTTTGGGTTTGGTTTATTTGTCCAATTACTTTTGACCTCCTAAAATGTGGAGTGTTTGTAAAGAAATGTGTACAATTCCTACAATTTCTATTAGATATTTTTGTTCAAACCTTCAAATTAAACATTACAATCTGCACTTGAATTCTGTTGTAGAGGTTTCATTTCAAATCCAATGTGGTGGCATGCAGAGCCCAACTCGCGAAAATTGTGTCACTGTCCAAATATTTCTGGACCTAACTGTATACAGTTAATAAACATTGCCATAACACTTTCCGGTCCCCGCGATGCGTCCTGCACTCTGTATCCTGCCTCTATTCCTTCCGATGATCGCTGCGTCCTCCCGGTAACCAGCACTGATGATAGGACCTATCGTGATGTCAAAATAGCATGTGACCAGTCACGTGTCTGTTATCTCATTGGCTACAGACTGGTCACATGGCTTTGACGTCATTGCTAGGACCTGTCAGTGCATCTCTTCAGTACGCGGTGATCGTTTGTGTATCTCCGTGTACCGGCGACATGCTCTGGCACACGGTCGGGTTCCCGGTCTGCTTTCCCATTCCGTTATTCACCGGCTGCCACAGCCGGTCAATAACGGAGATCACCGTTGCTATAGCTATAGTGACGTCACCACTAACAGAACGCAGCCTCTGATCACTCACAGAGTGAAAAGACTGCACGGGAAGCAGCACCGTCTTCTTCCAGTGCAGCGCTGCTGATGTAGCAGAGCTGCATGTGTTGAAGGAGATAGAAGACAGAAGAGCACGATCGTGGAGGGATAAGAGGGAATAATAAACATGGAGTCTCTAAGTGTGTCTGTGTATTTACTTCTATTAAAGTATTTTTTCTCTGTGTGGTGTCTCTTTTTAACCCTTTATTGGAGATTCTTAATGGCCGGGTCAAACTTGCCTGACATTAAGAATCTCTAGCTTAATACTAGCTAGCAAAACAAAGCTAGTATTAACTCATGATTACCCAGCAAGCTACCTAGCTCCAGGGCTGTTGGAAGAGTTGGATACAGCGCCAGATGATGGCGCTTCTATGAAAGTGCCATTTTCTGGGGCGGCTGCGGATTGCAATTCACAGCAGAGGCGCCCAGAAACCTCGGGCTAACCTGTGCTGCGGATTCCAATCCCCAGCTGCCTAATTGTACCTCGCTGGACACAAAAATATGGCGAAGCCCACGTCATTTGTTTTTTTTATTATTTTATGAAATAAGCGAAATAATTAAAAAAACGGGCTTCCCTATATTTTTGGTTCCCAGCTGGGTACAAATAGGCAGCTGGGGGTTGGGGGCAGCTCGTAGGTGCCTGCTGTACCTGGCTAGCATACAAAAATATGGTGAAGCCCATGTCATTTGTTTTTGAATTATTTCATGAAATTCATGAAATAATTAATAAAAAAGGGCTTCCCTATACTTTTGGTTTGCTACATCTTCAGGGAGCAGAGTTGATAGTGTTGTGTGGATTACTTCGGACCTGGAGGGGTATTTTTGGGATCAATAAAGGGGTGAACCAGGGTGTTTTTTGTCTTTTATTCCAAATAAAGGATTTTTCGCGGTGTGTGTTTCTTTACTTTAACTTTCAGTTTAATCATGAAAGGTATCTCGGGGAGACGCCTGGCATGATTAAACTCATTATTACCCCGATTGCCACCACACCAGGACAATTCAGGATGAGCTGGGTGGAGTCCCCCGGGACTGTCGCAAATAATGGATGCGGCTATTCCGGGCGGCTGCTGGGTGATATTGTTAGGGTGGTGGGCTCCCAATAACGTGGAGCTCTCCATCCTGACAATACCAGCCTCCAGCCATGTGGTTTTATCCTGGCTGGTATCAAATATGGGGGAAACCGCATTTTTTTTTAATTTATTTATTTTACTGCACGATATAGACCCGCCCGCCGGCGGCTGTGATTGGTTGCAGTGAGACAGCTGTCACTCAGCTTTGGGACGTGTCTGACTGCAACCAATCATAAGCGCCGGTGGGCGGTGAAGGCACGGAATAACTAATTGACTAATGAAGCGGCAGCCATTTGCTAAAGAGGAAAAGACACCGCAGATTTGTGACAGACGTGGAGCGAGACGCACGTGATCGGTGAGTAGGAAAGAGAGAGGGATTGTGCTGGGGACGCAGGACGCATGCAGATAGCAACATGGGCACATAGCCTTACTGTGAAAAGCCACATTTTTGATGATCGAACCGTTCTCGAACGTAACTCGAGCTGTCGAGCTTTTAGCAAAAAGCTCGAGTTTGATTTCGATCTCAAGCACCCCCCAAAATCACTCGAACGTGAAATTGGCGAACCTCGAACATCGCTCATCTCTAGTCACCAGACATGAACATCACTGAGCATGTTTGGGGTAGGATAAAAAAGGATGCTTGGAAGACAAAGCCAAAGAATCTAGATGAATCATTGTTGAACTGCATGGATGCAGTCCTTCAAGCTAATGGAAGTCACACAAAATATTAAGTATGGCTCTAATAGCACTGCAACTTAATTCACCAATGCTATGCAACATATCTTTGTATTAGAAGTTAATTATTTGTTTGAATTTCACATTGCTTTCTGTGGGTGACAAAACTTTTGTCTTGCCAAAATCTGACCTTTCTGTGTTCATTAAATGATAAATATTTCAGCTTTGCAGCAACTTTATTTTCATAACCTAAGCCAAATTTGGGAGTGTTTCAGCTTTCAAAAGAGTAATTATAAAACCAATGGATGAATTTAAAGTCAGGTTTTAAGCTTTTATTTACATGACATAGATAAGCAAGAGAACTTCTGTCAGGGAGTGTATTGTACAGAGAGTTATCTCCTTCTCACACTGCGTCTTAAGGCCCCGTCACACTAAAGGCCCCGTCACACTAAGCAACATCGCTAGCAACATCGCTGCTAACGAACAACTTTTGTGACGTTGCTAGCGATGTTGCTGTGTGTGACATCCAGCAACAACCTGGCCCCTGCTGTGAGGTCGTTGGTTGTTGCTGAATGTCCTGGGCCATTTTTTAGTTGTTGCTGCCCGCTGTGAAGCACAGATCGCTGTGTGTGACAGCGAGACAGCAACAACTAAATGTGCAGGCAGCAGGAGCCGGCTTCTGCAGAGGCTGGTAACCAATGTAAACATCAGGTAACCAAAAAGCCCTGTCCTTGGTTACCCGATATTTACCTTTGTTACCAACCTCAGCCGCTCTCACTGTCAGTGCCGCTTCCTGCTCTGTGCACATGTAGCTGCAGGACACATCGGGTTAATTAACCCGATGTGTGCTGTAGCTAGGAGAGCAAGGAGCCAGCGCTAAGCAGTGTGCGCTGCTCCCTGCTCTGTGCACATGTAGCTGCAGCACACATCGGGTAATTAACCCGATGTGTGCTGTAACTAGGAGAGCAGGGAGCCAGCGCTCAGTGTGCGCTGCTCCCTGCTCTCTGCACGTGTGGCTGGACACTGGTTGCTGGTGAGCTCACCAGCAACTCGTGTAGCGACGCTCCAGCGATCCCTGCCAGGTCAGGTTGCTGGTGGGATCGCTGGAGCGTTGCAGTGTGACATCTCACCAGCAACCTCCTAGCAACTTACCAGCGATCCCTATCGTTGTTGGGATCGCTGGTAAGTTGCTTAGTGTGACTGGACCTTTACTTATGGCTTTGTAACCCATTCTAGTCTTGCGCAGGTCTGTAATCTTGGCCCTGACATCTTTAGAAAGCTCTTTGGTCTTGCCCATGTTGTAGAGGTTAGAGTGTGACTGATTGAGTCTGTGGATAGGAGTCTTTTATACAGGTGACAATTTAAGACAGCTGTCTTTAAGGCAGGTAACAAAGTGATTAGGAGTGTCTAAGTGTCTGTAGGAGCCACAACTCTTAATGGTTGGTAGAGGATCAAATACTTATTTCTCTCTGCAAAATGCAAATCAATTTATATAATGTTTACAATGTGTTTTTCTGGATTTTATTTTGGATATTCTAATCTCTCACTGTAGATGGCGCTGCCTTAGAGTTTGTCTCCATTCCTGGAGAGATAATTTGAATATTCCCCAGAGGGGCGTGGCAGCTATAAGTCCCCTTACTTTACTGGCAGCCAGACTGGCTTGCAAAGTCTCCATAAGGAGAATAGTGTTCCCCCGTGATCCCCACAAAGCTTCTCATGAGCCAGATCCGACACACCATACTTTGCACTGACGAGGGGCAAGCACCTCGAAACACCGTGTCTGCAAATTGGGATTCTGATCTGGCATATATATATCCTAGGTCATATGCAAAGGATTGTTAAAAATTCACATTTGACTTTTAGGATCGCAACTTCCAATAGGTGGTGCTGCGCTAGAGTTTGTCTCCATTCCTGGAGAGATAATTTGAATTTTCACTGTTAAAATTAACCTACCCTTAAAATTATACACTGTTCATGTCTTTGTCAGTGGGCAAACTTACAAAATCAGCAAGGGATAAAAAAAATTGTTTCTTTCACCGTATATATGTTTTGATAATAAATAAACATGTAGGACTTTGGCACTATAAGCTGGGGGGAAAGATAAAAATGAAAAGCGATGTTATGTATAAAATCTGGGATGTAATTTCCATAGTTTGCATCAGCAGATGCCAACTAATTTAGATAGGGAAATTTATAAATTATTTTTTCCTTCATGCAATATTGGATTAAGATAAGGCTTTATAAAGATAAGTTCTGCCTATGGAATGTTACTACTATAAGGTCTGTTTCCTAAGTGAGTGAGAAGGGCGGTCCCTTGTTTTGTAACATGTGCAATATATTGAATTGATTTTTATTCATTTGTTTGATTTTTGGTAACCTTTGGCTATGTGATATCTTTGCCATGTCATGTTAGTATGCCTAAGTAAGGACCTTAAATGAAATTTGAAGGCAGGGCTGGAAGCCTGGAACATGTACTGTACTTTTATATGGCATTTTAATGATTAATGAATGATTTTAAAGGAATGGAATGCTTCTCACAATGTGACTGTAGGTTAGTGAGGGCTAGGGGGCTTCTATATGCTAGGAGACCCTAGGCTATATATAACCTCCAGATTGCCCTTGATGGTGTAGATGCCGGAGTCCCATGATTTGCTATTCTCCTGACCAGCACTAAACTGTTCCACTCCCAGAGAAAAAAGGGACAGGAGTGTGATGTCAACATAGATAAATATAAACAGAGAAAACCAAAACACAGACACACTGCAAACTCACAGGAATAGACAATAAAAAACTAAGGATAAAAACAAGAGAAGTCAGGCAGCAACAAGAGGACAACAAGTGATAGCAATGAAGTACTACAACCGTCTGTAAATCTGGATCACAACACCTCACTAGACCAGTAAAGAGAAGATATAGCTGCCATTAAAGGAAGTGTCCAGCCAGCATATATAGGAGGGGAGCAAATATGACTGGCTACACACAGCATGTAATCAATGGAGACTAACAAGCAGCCCAGAAGAAATTAACTGCCTAACAACTACAAGTATGTTGGTCAACAACCAATTCTACCTGTTCAGAGAAGTTAGCAGGCAGAGTGCTAGAATCTGTCATCTGCACAGATCCTGACGCATGATAGTTGGCGATGTCTGTAAAAACCTCCATGTGACTCTTGGTTTGCATTCTACTCCATGTGTTTTCAGCAGGAAATGACTCTAAACATACTTCAAGAAGCACCCAGAAATAGATGGAAACAAAGCGCTGAACGTTATTGAACACCTTAAAATTACTGTTGGGAGAAGGTATCCTTCAGATATCAGAGACCTGGAGCTGTTGGCAAAAGAAGAGTGGTTTAATATTCCAGTTGAGAGATGTAAGAAGCTTGTTGATGGTGATAGGAAGCAATTGATTGTAGTTATTTATTCCAAAGGATATGCAACCAAATATTTAGTAGAGAGTGCCAATGTGCCGCCCCCAGGTCAGTAGCAGCCGGGCTGCTCGAATCCAGACCCGCAGTGTGGCTCGAGGGATTCTCCGGACCCGGGGGTCATGCGGACACTCCGAATGAAAGGGGACGTATTTGTACGGGATTTGCCGTAGTCAGTCTGTGACGCACCCACGGTGTGTGGTGAAGTATGGCACCACCGCTGCTGCTGTGGGACACCTGGGGCGATAGGATGGCAGCTGGTTGTTAACCCCTCCATGGGTAGGGATGGTTGCCCTGGGACCCGGTGACTTGGTGCAGGGGACGGTGATGGCATGGGCCGGCGTGCCTGGTCAGACCAGGGAGTCTCAGCTTACTCATGGTTAAAGAAATCAGACAAGTCCAGTGATTAACCAAGGTGCTGGTGGCCTGCCGCCACTGCTGAGTGTTCTCTGATCCCCCACCCGGGCTGGTGGTCTGTGTCACTTTCTTCTGCACTGTGTTGTGATGTGGTGGACTTGTGATGCCCTGGACTAGCCAAGTAGTCACAGGTAGGCCCTTGCACAAACACCCTACCCCTAAAAAGGTATCAGCAGCCAACCTAAAAACCCTGAGTCACCCCTCTCAGGTCTTGACGTTCACACCCGGGGGCGGAATAAGGCGGTCGGCCACGCCCTGCGAGGAGTTCGGATAGCCTGAGGAGGAAAAACACAAACAGATCAGTTAGGAGAGGAGAGTAGTTGGAAAGTAGTAATGTCTGTCAGGGATACCCTGTGTCCAGGAGGCAGACGGTGGTGGCCGCCTGCAGGAGCCGGGAAGACAGCCGGTGGAACCGTCAGGGACCGGGACAGGGTAGTATCCCACCGGTACCGAACCAGGGAACCGAACGAAAACCGGAGCACCAGGAGGGGTACTCAGACCCAGTACGAGGCCCAGAAGCCACTGGACTGAGTCGAATTCACTGATTGGGGTCTGGACCTTAGGTCCTTTCCCACCCAAGTCCCGACTGAAGGCAACAGTCCAACGAGGGGGATAGAAAGCCACCGCCCAGGCATAGAGATCCCACGGGCCAGCATCTGCGGGCAAACGGGCTCCTCAACATCCACTAGCCGGGGAGCGGACTCCCTGAAGCGAAGGAAGTCAGCATTCTACCACAGGGGTGTAGGAGAAAGGCGAGAACCACCAACCTGAGTAAGGGGCAAAGCGCAGCCGGCTGCGGGCACCGACCACCGTCCTTTTGGTTTGCCAGAGACTCCGGTGTATCTGTCATAGTGAGTACAACAGTGCCCTCAGGCCGCGCACCATCCCGCCCGCACCTCCTTCTCGTGCCAATCGGGCCCCCGGGGCCACCAACCCCTGCCCATGGAGGGGATCAACACCAAGCTGCATAACACCGTCCCTGGGAGCCTAGTCAACGGCAGCGGTGGTGCCCACTCACTCACCACAAACCGTGGGTGGCATCACAAACTTAACGCCCAAACAACTGCGGCCCCCGGCCGTGAACCTCCCCACCGAACAACACCCCTCACTTAGCGCCAGCATCCCTTCAGAGCAACGTGACCACTGGGTCCGGGAGGAGCTCGAGCTACCCACCGACGAGCACGGATCCGAGCGGCTCGGCAGCTGGCCTAGCCCCGGGGCGGTACACATCTCCTGGTGTGGAACACGGGAATCCGCTCCCGGTACTATTGTTGAGAGCCATGCCCATCTGATGCTGACCCTTGGGATCTACAGGCCCTGGCGGATGCCCTATCCCTCTCGGTGGGTGGTTGTCTTCTTTTCGGGACTTAGGTTGGGACAGGACCTATAATCCTGCCTTCAATTGGTTAATTAGCTAGGCCGTTGGTTCCAGTCCTGGCTTCAGGGTCCAAGTACCCCCTCTGTGCACGGTTTTCAGGTCGGTTTTCCGGTATCGGTACTGGCGGACTTAAACCCTGCCCCGGTCCACCTTGGATCTCTGGCTGCTGTCTTCCCGTCTCCTGCTAGACACAGAACACTGTCTGCCACCTAGCCAATGCACCAGGGCTCCAACCCCGGCGCCTGTCAGCTTCAACCTCCTACTCCTCACTCCACTTGACTCCAAACTTAACTGACTGTTTTCCTGCTCCGGGCTCTCCAGACCCCTAGGTGGGCTTTCTCCATCCGCCTGGTCCCGTCCACTGGTGTGCCTGTCTTTCCCTGACGGAGGTGACTAGGGTTTCAGGTCGGCTGTATGTAACCCTGTGAGGGATGGTATTATGCGGGGGCCTACGTGTGACTACCTTGTTTTGCCAGGGCGTCACACCAATAATTTTATTCCACCATTTTTGGAGTTTTGTATGAAATTATGTCCAATAAAAGGCCAGTTTATACTAAAATTTGGTCTGTGTTCATCTTTTACAATTTTCACGGAGGTGTCATCTGCAGTATGTGAGGATGAAGAATCATTCAAGCAATTGTTTGCTCCCATACAGCCTCATTATTTTCTTCAGCATCTCTAGTATTTACATGAGAGTGTATGTGGATGCCAAATTCTTTTTTTTTTTCTTTTTTTTTCAGCAATGCAATTAAATATCAATCAAGCATTTGTTTGTATGTTGTTTGATCAAGTTACATAGGACAATGCTCTTTTGGCCAATCATTGGTCCATGTAAGTGGATCTGAAGTTATTCTAGTAGTGTCTGTGTATGGCTTATCTATGGTGATGAGCAAACCCATGGACATTTGGGAGAGGGGGGGAGCCAGCACTGCCTGAGAATGGGATGCAAAAAAATATTTTTTTAGTGTAAATTCACAATTATTCCAACTGTACTATAATGCAAATTGAGGTTTTTAGCAAATGATTGATCAATAATTTGAGCCGCCCCTGCCAACGTCAAGGCAAATCTCTATAGGCGGGTCCTACCTATATTTTATAAAGGCAGTCCACGTCCCAGCACGTGCAGCTGTATCCCACACATACTGGGACAATGTCAGAACTAGCCCTCACAGTGCCCATCCCGCAGCCATGAATGAAGGTGGAACAGGCCCAAGCATATGGTCAGGGACGGCTCCAGGTTTTTGTGGGCCCTGGGCGAAAGAGTCTCAGTGGGCCCCATCCACACATAGACATGCACAGATACATACACATACAGGCATATGTACGCATACTTATTTAAAGAGAAATTCACAAAAACACATAAATAGACATAAATCTAGACACAGTCATATACACTGACATACATAGATACACATCATACATGCACACACACACACACACACACACACATTATTTTTATATATTTATCCTGTATATATATTTCTAATATTGGGAAGCCGGCAACAGCCTCACTCACATCCCGGCTTGTCTAACAGACATGGCCGCACATAGAGCACACTAACACTGCTGTATATACATCACAAGAGAAGCTGGGGACAAACCCATTACTAGGGGAATATATATTACTGAGGAAAGGGGTATACAGCAATGGGGGGCATACAGCTCTAGAGGAGGGCAGTGACTGAGGTGGGGGGGACAAACAGCTGTCAGGTGGGCGGTGACATGCAGCTCTGGGGGTATACAGCTCTGGGGTGGGGGGGGGGACATACAGCTCTGAGGGGGTATACAGCACCTGGGTGGAGGGAACATACAGCTCTGAGGGGGTATACAGCGCCTGGGTGGAGGGGACATACAACTCTGGGGGTATAGTAGTTTGCAGCCCCCATATTGTGTTATGAAGCCCCCATTGTCCTCCATATAGTATTATGTAGCCCCCATATGCACTATGCAGCCCCCATATAACATTAAGCAGCCCCCATATAGCACAATGCAGACCTAGATAGCATTAGGCACCTTCATGTAGTATACAGCCCACATATAGCACAATGCAGACACATATAGCATTAGACACCTTCATGTAGTATACAGCCCACATATAGCACAATGCAGACACATATAGCATTAGGCACCTTCATGTAGTATACAGCCCACATATAGCACAATGCAGACACATATAGCATTAGGCACCTTCATGTAGTATATAGCCCACTTATAGCACAATGCAGACCCAGATAGCAATAGGCACCCTCATGTAGTATACAGCCCACATATAGCACAATGCAGACACATATAGCATTAGGCACCCTCATGTAGTATACAGCCCCTAAATACCACAGTGCAGAGCCAGATAGCATTAAGCACCCTCATGTAGTGCAGAGCCCCTATATAGTGCATTGCAGAGTCAGATAGCATTAGGCACCCTCATGTAGTATACAGCCCCTATATACCACAGTGCAGAGCCAGATAGCTTTAGGCACCCTCATATAGTACACAGCACCTATATAGCACAGTGCAGAGCCAGATAGCATTAGGTATCCTCATGTAGTACACAGACCTATATAGTACAGTGCAGACCCAGACAGCACAGTGCAGAGCCAGATAGCATTAGGCACCCTCATGTAGCATACAGCTTGTATATAGCACATTCTGTATATAGCACAGTGCAGAGCCAGATAGCAATAGGCACCCTCATGTAGCATACAGCTTGTATATAGGCTATATACAAGCTGTATGCTACATGAGGGTGCCTATTGCTATCTGGCTCTGCACTGTGCTATATACAGGCTGTGCTATATAACAAAGCACAGCCTGTATACAGCACAGTGCAGAGCCAGATAGCAGTAGGCACCCTCATGTAGAATACAGTGATTAATACTCAGTGGCGTAACTAGAGTTTGATGGGCCCTGGTGCAAAATTTGGACCGGGGCCCCCCTCCACATACACCGACCCTTTGGTACGGAATAATGACACTGACACTTGGGGTACAGGATAATGACGCTGACACTTGGCTCTTACCCTCAGCACCCAGTTTTCCCATGATCTGCAATCCCTCTATCAGTACCCTGCTTTCCCATGTTCTGATATCCATCTTGTCCTCAGCACCCAGCTTCCCCATGCTCTGCTATACATCTTTCCCTCAGCACCCAAGCTTTCCCATATCAGAGCATGGGAAAGCTGGGTGCTGAGAGATGTATAGCAGAGCATTGGAAAGCTGGGTGCTGAGAGATGTACAGCAGAGCACGGGAAAGCTGGGTGCTGAGAGATGTACAGCAGAGCATGGGAAAGCTGGGTGCTGAGGGAAAGAGCCTTTTTCCCTCAGGACAAAACATTTCCATCCCATACTTGTATCTTTGTCCCCCCTTGTATATAGATCTCCAAATACTATAATGGCCCCCACATAGCCTTCTGTATAATATAAAGGGTCCCACATAACCCTTGATATATTAGAATACACCCCCATAGTTCTCCATGTATTATAATTCACCACATAGTCCTCCATATATTATACTGCACCACATAGGCCTCCAGTTTTATAACGCACACCCATAGTCCATGTATAAGGTAGCCTCCATATTCCTCCATATATTATAATGTAGCCCCCATAGTCCTATATGTATTATAATGTAGCGCCATAAATCATCATATTGTATTATGCAGCCCCATACTCCTTCATGTATAATGCACCCCTAGTCCATGTATAAGGTGTCCTTCATGTTTATTATGTAGTCCCATAGACCTCCATGTATCATGTAGCCAGCACCCCCAGGCCTCCATGTGTCATACAGCCAGCAAAATAAAAAAACAAGTACCTCTCTTCTCCTTCCGACCCCTGCGACTGCGGTAGTTACTCCCCTGCCCCCATATCTCACACACCCTGCTCCCCATACAGCCTGCACCCCCATATCACACACACTACACCCCCATATGTCACACACCCTGCTCCCCATACAGCCTGCACCCCCATATCACAGACACTACACCCCCATATGTCACACACCCTGCTCCCCATACAGCCTGCACCCCCATATCACACACCCTGCTCCCCATACAGCCTGCACCCCCCATATCACACACACTACACCCCCATATGTCACACACCCTGCTCCCCATACAGCCTGCACCGCCATATCACACACTACACCCCTGTACAGTCAGGGCCAGAAATATTTGGACAGTGACACAAGTTTTGTTATTTTAGCTGTTTACAAAACCATGTTCAGAAATACAATTATATATATAATATGGGCTGAAAGTGCACACTCTCAGCTGCAATATGAGAGTTTTCACATCCAAATCGGAGAAAGGGTTTAGGAATCATAGCTCTGTAATGCATAGCCTCCTCTTTTTCAAGGGACCAAAAGTAATTGGACAAGGGACTCTAAGGGCTGCAATTAACTCTGAAGGCGTCTCCCTCGTTAACCTGTAATCAATGAAGTAGTTAAAAGGTCTGGAGTTGATTACAGGTGTGTGGTTTTGCATTTGGAAGCTGTTGCTGTGACCAGACAAGGTGTGGTCTAAGGAACTCTCAATTGAGGTGAAGCAGAACATCCTGAGGCTGAAAAAAAAGAAAAAATCCATCAGAGAGATAGCAGACATGCTTGGAGTACCAAATCAACAGTTGGGTACATTCTGAGAAAAAAGGAATTGACTGGTGAGCTTGGGAACTCAAAAAGGCCTGGGCGTCCACGGATGACAACAGTGGTGGATGATCGCCGCATACTTTCTTTGGTGAAGAAGAACCCGTTCACAACATCAACTGAAGTCCAGAACACTCTCAGTGAAGTAGGTGTATCTGTCTCTAAGTCAACAGTAAAGAGAAGACTCCATGAAAGTAAATACAAAGGGTTCACATCTAGATGCAAACCATTCATCAATTCCAAAAATAGACAGGCCAGAGTTAAATTTGCTGAAAAACACTTCATGAAGCCAGCTCAGTTCTGGAAAAATATTCTATGGACAGATGAGACAAAGATCAACCTGTACCAAAATGATGGGAAGAAAAAAGTTTGGAGAAGAAAGGGAACGGCACATGATCCAAGGCACACCACATCCTCTGTAAAACATGGTGGAGGCAATGTGATGGCATGGGCATGCATGGCTTTCAATGGCACTGGGTCACTTGTGTTTATTGATAACATAACAGCAGACAAGAGTAGCCGGATGAATTCTGAAGTGTACCGGGATATACTTTCAGCCCAGATTCAGCCAAATGCCGCAAAGTTGATCGGACGGCACTTCATAGTACAGATGGACAATGACCTCAAGCATACAGCCTAAGCTACCCAGGAGTTCATGAGTGCAAAAAAGTGGAACATTCTGCAATGGCCAAGTCAATCACCAGATCTTAACCCAATTGAGCATGCATTTCACTTGCTCAAATCCAGACTTAAGACGGAAAGACCCACAAACAAGCAAGACCTGAAGGCTGCGGCTGTAAAGGCCTGGCAAAGCATTAAGAAGGAGGTAACCCAGCGTTTGGTGATGTCCATGGGTTCCAGACTTAAGGCAGTGATTGCCTCCAAAGGATTCGCAACAAAATATTGAAAATAAAAATATTTTGTTTGGGTTTGGTTTATTTGTCCAATTACTTTTGACCTCCTAAAATGTGGAGTGTTTGTAAAGAAATGTGTACAATTCCTACAATTTCTATTAGATATTTTTGTTCAAACCTTCAAATTAAACATTACAATCTGCACTTGAATTCTGTTGTAGAGGTTTCATTTCAAATCCAATGTGGTGGCATGCAGAGCCCAACTCGCGAAAATTGTGTCACTGTCCAAATATTTCTGGACCTAACTGTATCTCACACACCCTGCTCCCCATACAGCCTGCACCCCCCAGATCACACACACTACACCCCCATATCTCACACACCCTGCTCCCCATACAGCCTGCACCCCCATATCATACACACTACACCCCCACATCTCACACAGCCTGCACCCCCCAGATCACACACACTACACCCCCATATCTCACACACCCTGCTCCCCATACAGCCTGCACCCCCATATCATACACACTACACCCCCACATCTCACACAGCCTGCACCCCCCAGATCACACACACTACACCCCCATATCTCACACACCCTGCTCCCCATACAGCCTGCACCCCCATATCATACACACTACACCCCCACATCTCACACAGCCTGCACCCCCCAGATCACACACATTACACCCCCATATCTCACACACCCTGCTCCCCATACAGCCTGCACCCCCATATCATACACACTACACCCCCACATCTCACACAGCCTGCACCCCCCAGATCACACACACTACACCCCCATATCTCACACACCCTGCCCACATATCTCACCCTGCCTGTACCCCAACTTACCCCTCTCAAACACTCTGCACCCCTTCACATCCTTCTGTCACAGTCTGCACCCCTCACATGCCACTCACCCTGCAGCTGCCCCCTTTCCCCTCATGTCCCCTCTTTTCTTATTACCAGTCATGTGTCCAAATCTCCTTCAAATCTCCTGCAAATCTCCTCTTGCTTTCTGCCCGGCATCCTGTGTCTCCTCCCACACAGTCACATGGGCGTGACCTCATCGCAGGTCCTGCAGGATGGCTTATTCCGTCTTCTGTGCAGGTCAGGAGCACTCCTGCTCTGCTGTAGCTCAGACACGGCTGGTGGGCCTCTTCAGGTCAGGGGCCCCTCTACTGACACTGGGCTCCCCAGACTCACAGGCCGGCCCCCTGACGGTCGCATTGTCGGCCACTACACAGCGGCCCTACACATAGGGGCCCGGCAGCCGGCTCTGCAGAGCGGCTGCCGGGCCCCTATGTGTACTAGTGCCGCTGTGTAGTGGCCAGCCTGTGAGTCAGGGGAGCCCAGTGTCAGTACAGGGGCGGCTCACTTCTCCTCGTTCCCCCGCTGATCCGGTCTCCTCGGCGCGTCGTCCATTGCTGTCGCTCGCTCTGACCTCTCAGCAGGCACGCAGTGATGACGTCACCGCGGTCCTCTGCAGAGCTGTCAGAACGCCGACAGTCACAGCGGGGAGAATGATAAGAGAGAGAGCGCGCCGCTCACTCTCTCATCATTGCTCTCAATTGTATTGGCACCTGCGATGCCGATGCAATTGAAAGCGTGATCCTTGGCGGGGGATGGTGACAGCACGGCCACCGGGCCCCACTGAGTAGCGGTGCACCACTCCTGCCACCGCGAGTGGGCCCCCCCGGCAGCTCACGGCCCCGGCATTTGACCGGGTTTGCCGGGTGCTGGCGCTGGCCCTGCATATGGTGCTTAAATAACAATGCCTGTGGAAAAGGGCGTGGTAGCTGTGTGTGTACAGACACCAAATTATATATATGTAGATAGAAGCAGAAGGAATATGCAAATCAAAATTAAGCGTGCACTGCATGGCGGGGGTCAGCCATCAAACCAAAGTACAACAGAGAGAGGGGTGGAGCCAGCACTGCCTGAGAATGGCATGCAAGAAATATTTTTTTAGTGTAAATTCACAATTATTCCAACTGTACTATAATTCAAATTGAGATTTTTAGCAAATGATTGATCAATAATTTGAGCTGCCCCTGCCAACGTCAAGGCAAATCTCTATAGGGGGGTCCTATCTATATTTATATTTTCAATGTGCCATACGGCTAACTAATTAAATTAAAAGCAGAACCTTATTACATATAGAGATTTGCCTTGACGTTGGCAGGGGCGGCTCAAATTATTGATCAATCATTTGCTAAAAATCTCAATTTTCATTATAGTACAGTTGGAATAATTGTGAATTTACACTAAAAAAATATTTTTTTTGCACACCATTTTCAGGCAGTGCTGGCTCCCCCCCTCTCTCCATGGACATTTGGGTTTGCTGAACCAGCATGGACAGAAAAAAATTTCAGCAGTCAAACTTGACCCCGAAGTATGAAACCCATACAAGTTAATGGGAAGCCCAAGTTTGAGGCTGTAAAATGGTCGTAGTAAGGGCTAGGAGGATGCTAAACGAACCTAAATGGTGTAAGAGCAGGACAATTGCCCTGCAAACAAATGTGGATAAGTAAATAACTTAAATGGCTTCTGTCACCATATCAATAATGCTTGTGTGCCGCCCCGCTCGCCAGGGGTCTCGCGGTCACTTCGATCAAAAAGGGGGGGGTGTAGTGGTGGATGTAGGATGTATATATACGGGCTGAGCCGTACTAAGTTCATGACGCCACCCACGGTATGTGGTGAGGTTGGACACTACCGCTGCAGTGACGGGGCACCCGGGGGAGATGTTATGCAGCAAGTTGGTAACCAATCCGTGGGCAGGGATGGGGTTTTTGGTGCAGGGAGATGGGCGACCGCAGGGTGCTGGTGTACTCACTATTGAAGGAAACACACGAGTCTCTGGTAAACCAAGGTGATGGTGGTTGGTGTCCGCAGCCGGCTGCGTTCTGGTCTCTCACCCGGCTGGTGGTCTCTGTCTTTCTCCAGCACCTTTGTGTAATGGTGGACTGCCTGTGCTTGCAACTTCAGGAGTCCGCTCCCAGCTGGATGGGGCATAAGGAGCCCTTGCCCGCAGACGCTAGCCATGGTATCTCTGAGCCCTGGCGGTGGCCTTTTATCGCCCTCGTTGGGCTGTTGTCTTCTAATAGGGACTTTGGGTGGGACAGGACCTCTAGTCCTGGCCTCAATCGGTAAATTAACCGGTTCCAGTCGCTTCTGGTCCCGGCTTCAGGGTCCGAGTACCCCCCTGTGTGCTCCGGTTCCCAAGTCAGTTCCCCGGGTCGGTACCGGTGGGCCACTACCCAGTCCCGGTCCACCTCGGTTCCACTCAGCCGTCTTCCCGGCTGCTGCAGACGGAGACCGCCATCTGCCTCCTAGCCAATGGCACCAGGGCCACTACCCTGGCGCCGTGCAATTCAGGGTATTTGCCTCTGCTGGAGCTGCATACAGCTCCAGCCCACACTCCTCTCCAACTTGAACTCTAGACAGATCTGACTACTTTCTCGCCCGGGCTGTCCAGACTTCTTGGTAGGCATCTTCCAACCACCTGGTTCCGCCCCCTCGTGTGTCTATCCAGCCTCGAGGGGGGTGACTAGGGTTTTGAGGTTGCTGATGTCACCTGTGAGGGAAAGGTGTAGTGCAGGGGCCTATCTGTGACTACCTGGCCCGGCCAGGGCGTCACACTTGCATAGCAAGTAAATTAAAAAACTAAAAATATTAACAGTGATGCGACAGAGATGGATTTCAGAGATTCTCCACAGACCAACAATTTAAAAATGTGCCCTTACAGATCCTATATTCCCAAGATTGCCAGACTTCCCCCACAGAGCAACAAGTTTAACAAATCTCCCGTATGTAGTTTGTATTCAGAATTCTCCCACACAATCAAGGTAAGTAGAGTTGCTCCACAGAGCAACAATTTTAAAAGGGCCCACAAGGAGTCCATCCACTGCTCCAGCTCTGTGGGGAAGTTCAGTCCCAAATAGCTGAGTCTCAGAACAGCCTGCTGTTGTTTCCCCCTGGCTGTGCTTTGGTGAGGCTGGTCTTGCAGGTATGTAACTATAACTGGATGAGGAGGCGGTGGATGAATCGAAGTAGTAGTAGGAGGAAACACAGACAGAGCAATGGGTACCAAAAACATAGTGACTATAAAATGCATACAGCTGCACACTGAAAAGCCAAAAAATGTACAAGGGAAAATATGGCACTGCATTACTGCAAAAGAGAGAAATTTAGTTTATATATTGGCTAATGCATCCGTGTCTGGGCAAAATGCCACTATATAGCACTATATAGCAGGAGCCTAGCTGCCCATACATGGAGGTTTGTAGTCCAAATAGTGGCATTTTGCCCAGACACGGATGTTTTTAACCTAGATAGTGGCATTTAAGTTAGGTTCCCGGATTACAGAGATATACCTTGCATTGGTTTCCAGGCTTACATGCATTGGCCAATACATAAACTAAATATCTCTCTTTTGCAGTAATGCAGTGCCATATTTTCTCTTGTGCATTTTTTGGCTTTTCAGTGTGCAGCTGTATGCATTTTATAGTTACTATGTTTTTTCAGTTAGCACCTGTTCACATTTGTTGGATGTGCGGGTCAGTTTTTTGGATATTTGTAGCTTTGAATAATGGACTAAAGCTGGGTTCACACATAGCGACAGCGACAACGACGTCGCTGTTACGTCACCATTTTCTGTGATGCAACAGCAACCTTGTAAATCATTGTTATGATCGCTGCTTAGCTGTCAAACACAGCAGAAGCAGCAGCGATCATAACGACACGCGTCCCTGTGCTACATGTGCAGAGAGCAGGGAACCGCGCACACTGCTTAGTGCTGGCTCCGTGCACTCCTAGCTACAGTACACATCGGGTTAATTACCCGATGTGTACTGCAGCTACATGTGCAGAGAGCAGCGCACACTGCTTAGCGCTGGCTCCCTGCTCTCCTAGCTACAGTACACATCGGGTTAATTACCCGATGCGTACTGCAGCTACATGTGCAGAGAGCAGGAGCCGGCACTGGCAGCGAGAGCGGACGCTGGTAACGAAGGTAAATATCGGGTAACCAGGGAAAGGTCTTCCCTTGGTTACCCGATGTTTACCCTGGTTACAGCTTACCGCAGCTGCCAGACGCCGACTCCTGCTCCCTGCTCGCTTCATTTCGTCGCTCTCTCGCTGTCACACATAGCGATGTGTGCGTCACAGCAGGAGAGCGACAACCAAAAAATGAAGCTGGACATTCAGCAACGAGCGGCGACCTCACAGCAGGGGCCAGGTCGTTGCTGGATGTCACACACAACGACAGCGACGGGACGTGCTGCAACGTCACAGAAAATGGTGACGTAGCAGCGACATCGTTGTCGTCGTCGCTGTGTGTGACACCACCCTAAGACTCTGTCTTCATTTTTGGGTTTGGTGGTACTGTGGACACTAATAGACTATACATGCTGTATACACTCTGTTTTTTGGTAGCTTGAACTAATAAATTACACTGCCTGTACGCTGCTATTTTAGACCACTACACAAAGCTGCATGATTTAACACAGTATAAGGTTTCAGAGATATACACACAGTAAAGCATGCTGGAAAACACTCTGTTTCTTGCTAGATTGAGCTAATAGATTACACCGCCTGTATGCTGCTATTTTGTACTGCTGCGCAAAGCTGCATGCTACAGTGCTGTATTTGATTTACAATTATATTCAGCTATCACGGTCCCTCACTCCTACAGCATCCTATCCCTACAATGTATTAGTTTGTTTTTTTCCCCTAACTGCACCTATTACTGTCTCTCACTCCAACAGCATATTCTCCTTATTCTAGTCAAGACACAATGATGCCTTGGCCCGTGATCTGGTCTTTATACAGGCGAAGTCATGGGGTGCACCGGCCTATCACAGCCATACCAATACTTGGCATGGCTGTGATAGCTCCGGAAGTGCCCACAGTCTAAACATTTGCTGATTGGCTGCTCTGTAACCTTTCAACAAGCTTTTTGTTGGGTGAGAAACCTGATCAGTTAAAAGTCTGTATTCTGGGTTCATCACTGGACACAAGGTATCTGGTATGTACGCCGAACTTAACAGTTAAGGGGGCTTTACACGGTACGACCGATTGTGCAATTTCACAATCGATCGTACCTGCCCCCGTCCTTTTTGCGTCACGGGCAAATCGCTGCCCGTGGCGCACAAAGTCGGTAACCCCCGTCACACATACTAACCTCTCGTGCGACTTCGCTGTGGGCGGCGAACGTCCACTTCCTGGAGTGGGAGGGACGTTCGGCGTCACAACAACGTCACACGGCCGCCGGCCAATGGAAGCGGAGGGGCGGAAATGAGTGGGACGTAAACATCCCGCCCACCTCCTTCCTTCACATAGCCGGCGGCGGCCGCGTGACGCAGGTGAGCTGCTGTTCATCGTTCCCGGGGTGTCACACGGAGCGGCGTGTGCTACCCCGGAAACGATGAACAACTAAATTAAACGATATTATGGAACGTAGCGAGCAGTACACGACTCACGATTTGTGAGCGATACTGCGTCGCTAGGAGGTGTCACACAGGCCAGCATCGCCAGCGATGCCGGATGTGCGTCACAAAAACCGTGACCCCGACGATCTATCGCACGATAGATTGTCTGGTGTAAAGCAGCCTTTAAGGTTTGCTCATCTCTACTAATCTCCTCTTATAATAATGAGTTAACCATGTTGAAATCCAACATTTGGACTTTATTACCACAAAACATTACCATTTTTGAAGAGCTGGTGGAAACTTATAACATTATATAGTAAAACGTAACCACGAACAAGACCTAAACAATAGCTAAAATCATACCGATTACAGTAGGTACCAATACCACTTTATTACCTTACTATATATAATGTTCCATTTGAGTGCAATCTCAAGTTGACCATTTCTAATATTGTAAATATAAGGAAGGAAACAATGGTATAATTTGTATTATAGGCACTGGACACATTGCTTTTGATAATGGTGGTTCTTTTGGTGGATCCATATTTGAGTCTTGAATTGAGTCTGTGTGGTTACTCCTTAGAAAATTTTTATCTTTTAGCCCATTTGAAACAATGAAGTTAATATACTTATGGAACGTTAACTATTCCCGATATTGATGCCTTTCCTACCTTATTCATATGACCACAAATGAGACTAGCCTTATGACACAGAGTCTTAAGGTAATTCTCACAGTTTTACATTGACAAAGCAATTTCCAGTCCAGAAGATACAATTTGATCCAAGTAGTTTGATTTGTAATGATGTGACACAGAAAAAGACCTGACCGGCGCTGATATTGGTAGAAGGAGGCACACGGTAAGTATATAAACATGAACCGGGGGCACCATAACTTTTGCAAGAAGACTAGAAGATAAAAAATTTTCGGCAGAGTGATTTTTTTATCTTTAATGTTGTAATAATTCATTTTTCTTCTTCATATATAATTTCTTCTTTTTGTTTGTCTCTCTTTTTTTTTTCTCAGCAGGCTTGTTACAGTCTGATGAAAACACTTACACAGTGATGACAAAGACAAAGACGTGCTGAATGTGTTCAAAAGCTTTCAATGGATCACAGACAAAGGTAAGTGAAGAAAGCTTGACTGATTTGTATGTTTGTAGTTAACCGCAAAAGTTAGCGCTTGAAGAAATGTCACGTAGGTGTTGGGCACTTGTGCCGCTTTCATTTATATCAAACACATTTATGTATCAATAACTGAATAAATAAGTAATAAATAATGCAGTATATATATATATATATATATATATATACTAGCCGTAGTACCCGGGCGTTGCTCGAGATAGTAACTGTTTCTCTGTCTCTCTGCCAGTCTTTGTCTGTGTGTCGCTGTCTGTCTGTCTCTCTGTCTGTCTCTTTCCTTGTCTGTCTGTGTCTATGTCTCTGTCTGACTATTTCTATCTCTGTCTGTATTTGTATCAGTCTATCGGTCTCCATCTCTGTGTCTGTCTCTCTCTATCTCTCTATGTGTCTGTCTCTATGTGTGTGTGTCTATCTGTCTCTTTCCCCTTCTGTCTCTTTTACATCTGTCTTGGTCTGTCTCTTTTCCGTCTGTCTTGGTCTGTCTCTTTCCCGGTCTGTCTCTTTCCCGGTCTGTCTCTTTCCCGGTCTGTCTCTTTCCCGGTCTGTCTCATTCCCGGTCTGTCTCTTTCCCGGTCTGTCTCTTTCCCGGTCTGTCTCTTTGCCTGGTCTGTCTCCTTGCCCGACTGTCTCTTTGCCCGGCTGTCTCTTTGCCCAGCTGACTCTTTCCCCGGCGGTCTCTTTCCCCGGCGGTCTCTTTCCCTGGCTGTCCACCGACATCATATAACCTCACGCATAAGCTTCAACTAACAGTTTATTTTGTTCCTATAGCAACCACTGACAGTTGCTATTAGTAACCTATAGCTCCCACCTCCATTCAGTTTAATGGCGGCAGGATTTTAGAGACTAACTGTAAAGCACGGGGTTAAATTTTTCTGTCAAAACATAGTCTACGACGCTCCCTAGGTCACATGAGGCTTCTGTGCAAAATTTCGTGATTGTAAATGCGATGGTGCGGATTCCTTTAGTGGACATACACACATACACACACACACACACATACACTCAGCTTTATATATTACATATATATATATATATATATATATATATATATATATATATATATATATATGTATGCATGTATGTATGTATGTATATATATATATATATATATATATATATATACAATACAGACCAGAAGTTTGGACACACCTTCTCATCTCTAGAACAACTGTTAAGAGGAGACTTTGTGCAGCAGGCCCTCATGGTAAAATAGCTGGCTGCTAGGAAACCACTGCTAAGGACAGGCAACAAGCAGAAGAGACTTGTTTGGGCTAAAGAACACAAGGAATGGACATTAGACCAGTGGAAATCTGTGCTTTGATCTGATGAGTCCAAATTTGAGATCTTTAGATCCAACCACTGTGTCTTTGTAGAAAAGGTGAACGGATGGACTCTACATGGCGGGTTCCCACCGTGAAGCATGGAGGAGGAGGTGTGATGGTATGGGGGTGCTTTGCTGGTCACACTGTTGGGGATTTATTCAAAATTGAAGACATACAGAACCCGCATGCCTACCACAGCATCTTGCAGCGGCGTGCTATTCCATCCGGTTTGCGTTTAGTTGGACCATCATTTATTTTTCAACAGGACAATGACCCCAAACACATCTCCAGGCTGTGTAAGGGCTATTTGACTAAGAAGGAGAGTGATGGGGTGCTACACCAGATGACCTGGTCTCCACAGTCACCAGACCTGAACTCAATCGAGATGGTTTGGGGTGAGCTGGATCGCAGAGTGAAGGCAAAAGGGCCAACAAGTGCTAAGCATCTCTTGGAACTCCTTCAAGACTGTTGGAAAACCATTTCCGGTGACTACCTCTTGAAGCTCATCAAGAGAATGCCAAGAGTGTGCAAAGCAGTAATGAAAGCAAAAGGTGCCTAATTTGAAGAACATAGAATATAAGACATATTTTCAGTTGTTTCACACTTTTTTAAGTATTTCATTCCACATGTTTTTATTCATAGTTTTGATGCCTTCAATGTGAATCTACAATTTTCAGAGTCATGAAAATAAAGAAAACTCATTGAATGAGAAGGTGTGTCCAAACTTTTGGTCTGTACTGTATATACAGTATATATACAGTGCCTTGCGAAAGTATTCGGCCCCTTTGATGAATTTTTCAACCTTTTCCCACATTTCAGGCTTCAACTATAAAGATAAAAAATGTTAATGTTATAATGAAGATCAACAACAAGTGGGACACAATTATGAAATTGACCGAAATGTATTGCTTATTTTAAACTTTTATAAAAAATAATAAACGGAAAATTGAGGTGTGCAA
The DNA here is from genome assembly GCF_048569485.1 of Anomaloglossus baeobatrachus. Lineage (NCBI taxonomy): Eukaryota > Metazoa > Chordata > Amphibia > Anura > Aromobatidae > Anomaloglossus > Anomaloglossus baeobatrachus. The sequence continues at coordinate 498,040,098 of NC_134353.1, read as the reverse complement.
TATTATTCGTCCCCTTTAAGTTAATACTTTGTAGCGCCACCTTTTGCTGTGATTAGAGCTGCAAGTCGCTTGGGGTATGTGTCTATCAGTTTTGCACATCAAGAGACTGAAATTCTTGCCCATTCTTCCTTTGCAAACAGCTCGAGCTCAATGAGGTTGGATGGAGAGCGTTTGTGAAGTGCAGTTTTCAGCTCTTTCCATAGATTCTCGATTGGATTCAGGTCTGGACTTTGACTTGGTCATTCTAATACTTGGATACGTTTATTTGTGAACCATTGTAGATTTTGCTTTATGTTTGGGATCATTGTCTTGTTGAAATACAAATCTCCGTTCCAGTCTCAGGTCTTTTGCAGACTCCAACAGGTTTTCTTCAAGAATGGTCCTGTTTTTGGCTCCATCCGTCTTCCCATCAATTTTAACCATCTTCCCTCTCCCTGCTGAAGAAAAGCAGGCCCAAACCATGATGCTGCCACCACCATGTTTGACAGTGGGGATGGTGTGTTCAGGGTGATGAGCTGTGTTGCTTTTATGCCAAACATATTGTTTGGCATTGTGCCCAAAAAGTTCGATTTTGGGTTCATCTGACCAGAGCACCTTCTTATACATGTTTGATGTGTCTCCCAGGTTGCTTGTGGCAAACTTTAAATGACACTTTTATGGATATCTTTGAGAAATGGCTTTCTCCTTGCCACTCTTCCATAAAGGCCAGATTTGTGCAGTGTACGACTAATTGTTGTCCTATGGACAGACTCTCCCACCTCATCTGTAGATCTCTGCAGTTCATCTAGAGTGATCATGGGTCTCTTGGCTGCATCTCTGATCAGTCTTCTCCTTGTTTGAAATGAAATTTTTGATGGACGGCCGGGTCTTGGTAGATTTGCAGGGGTATGATACTCCTTCCATTTTAATATGATCGCTTGCACAATGTTTCTTGGGATGTTTAAAGTTGTGGAAATCTTTTTGTAACCAAATCCGGCTTTAAACTTCTCCATTACAGTATCATGGAACTGCCTGTTGTGTTCCTTGGTCTTCATGGTGCTCTCTGTACTTTAAACAGAACACTGAGACTATCACAGAGCAGGTGCATTTATACGGAGACTTGATTACACACAGGTGGATTATATTTATCATCATCAGTCATCTAGGACAATATTGGATCATTGAGAGATCCTCAATGAACTTGTGGAGTCAGTTTGCTGCACTGAAATTAAAGGGGACAAATAATATTGCACGTCCCAATTTTCAGTTTATTCTTTTTTTACAAAAGGTTAAAATAAGCAATTAATTTCGTTCAACTTCACAATTGTGTCCCACTTGTTGTTGATTCTTCACCGTAACATTAAAATTTTTATTTTTATGTTTGAAGCCTGAAATGTGGGAAAAGGTTGAAAAATTCAAGGGGGCCCAAAACTTTCGCAAGGCACTGTATCTATATGCGGTATATAATTGCCTTATTCTGTCTGTCTGTTTTGCTCCAAAATGATGTAATTACAGTGACAACCGTCGCCACAGCGCATGTGCTAAAGAGCCTGCGACCAACGGCTCAGCTAAGTGAAGAGCACGAAGTACGGCGTGACAGGGCGTTGCCCGACACCTTTCCCCGCATCCGCACGGAGCCCTGACTCCCAGGTGACTGCTGCACTCCCGGGAGCCCACACCGGGAACCCAGCAGAGACATACCTTTGAGTTGCTGGGATCGTGCCGGGAGCCGGCGTACGCTGGTAACCATGGTACACATCAGGTAACTAAGCAAAGCGCTTTGCATGGACCATGGTTACCAGCGTAACTCGGCTCCACCCACCCCTACACTCTGCCCTCCGCATGTATACACTGAACACACACACACACACCTGTCCCCAGCCATACCGTCCCCAGCACTGACGTCTTCAACGCCATGGCCTCGCTCGGCTCCACCTCCCCCTGCACTCCGCCCCCCGCATGTATACACTGAACACACACCCCCGCACTACTGCACCCATCATCCCCGCACACACGCAGGCACTACCGCTCCCATCATCCCCGCAGACACGCAGATGTGGCGCCCTGGACAAGCGAGGGGCCACAGGTAACTACACCTACACACCCCACACTCCCGGTCAGGCACACCGAAGTCAGACAAAAACCCTTGTTGCCTCCCTCCAGGGGCTGATGTCCACACCAGGGGGTGGGCCAGGCAGTTGGCCCTGCCCACCGAGGAGTTCACAGTCCTGGAGGCGGGAAAAGTAAGGCAGATTAGTGTTGGAAGTGAAAGTGGAAGGAGGGAAGTGGCAGTAGAGAAGCCTGAAGTTGGTCCGGGTGTGTGGCCCGGACAGATCGGCAAGGTTGGCAGACGGTGGTGACCGTCTGCAGGAGTGGCCTATTGGACCTAACCGTAAGGACCGTGGACGGGCGGTGGCCCAGCGGTACCGGACCGGTACGCAAAGAGAAGCCAGCACCATCTGGCAGGGGCTTACGGACCCCTGCAAGGCTAGGAGTCGCCGTGAATTTGCCAAATCCGTTAGCGAAGGGAACCTCCTGGGTTTCCCAGCAGCCAAGTCCCGTCAGAAGGCAACAGTCCAACCGAGAGAGGGAAACACAGTCACCACCAAGGCTAAAGTTCCCAGGGCCAGAGGCAAAAGGGGCTCCTTCAGCACCCATCCAAGCTGGGGAGCGGGCTACCGGTGGGAACCCATTGGAACCGTACACGTTACACAGGTGCAGGGAAAGGCAGTCATCATCAACCTGCCGGGAGGAGAAACGCCACAGCCGTCTGTGGGACCCGTCCATCCAGCCGTGTGTTTTACCGAGAACTGTGTCCTCATCATTGGCTGAGTGAGTACCACCGTGCCGTGCGGTACAGCACTGCCCCCGCGACCCTGCACCTCACCAGGCCCCGTAACCCGCTTGCCATCCATCCCTACCCCATCACCGGGCCCCGGGACAACCAACCCCCTACCCATGGAGGGGAGAACTAACATCCAGGCTGCTCCCTGTCATCGCTCCCAGGATCCCCGTCCAGAGCAGTGGTGGTGTCACCAATATCACCACAACTGTGGGTGGCGTCACGGACAATATCCAATCCCCACAATCAAATCCCCTTTTCACTCACGGGCGAGGAACGCCGTTCGAGTCCCCGGGATCCGGCCCACCGATCGAGCCACCACCGAGCAGCAGCGGCAGCAGCAGCCGGACCTGAGCAGTGGGAGAGCGCAGTGTCCCCTCCTCCGCCCGCGACAACTTGGCATCACGAACAGGATCTTACCGCTCTGCCGTCTGGTAGAGGTGCGCCTTGTTACCGCCGGAGGTGTCCGGCCGAAAAATCGGAGAAGCCGCCATCTTGGGCGCGAAAAATTCCCGCTCGAGCGTCTCCTCGAGTAGTGGAGGCGCGAAGGCCAAAGCCCCGCCCCAGTAGAGGAGGAGCCGGAAAGAGACTAAGGGGGACTGATGGCGTCTGGCCGCATGTAGCCCGCGGCTATAAAAGCAGGGACGCCAGGACCCTGCGGCCATCTTGTTGCTGGTTCCTGGAAGAGGCTGCCAGAGCCATGTTTATGCCGTCCCGCAGCACCGTAGCCCCCACGCCTGGAACCGCGGCGTGGGTGGAGATCCGGGCCGCGCAGCTCCAACAACGGCTGCAGGTCAAGATGCAGCTCCTCCTGGAGGAGTGGGAGGCCGACATGGCGGAGGTTGTACCAACCATGCAGAGACGCGAGGAAGAGGGAGCTTCGGAAGGGAGAGTGAGTGACCCATGCCCCTGTGCCCCTAGTGGGTCGGTCATCGCGGCCGAGGGACCCGGTCCACGCCCGCTCGCCCTGCTACCTCCCCCGCTACCCGTACCGGCCGCCGCGGCCCCGCCACTAGGCCCGCTACCCCCGCAACCGGTAGCGGTACCCCGCATGTCCGCCCAGGCGGATCGACCTGTAGCCGGAGCCCGTGACCGACCAGAGTCGCTACCCTGGAAGGTGCAGAAGCCTGAGCCGGAGGCATCCCCAGAAACTTCACCGAGCCGGAGCCGACAGGCCGCTCCGTGCAGGAGGCCCGGCAGAAGAGGACCCCTGTGCCCATCCCCCACACCTCGGCTGAGGTTGCGCCGGGTTGCCGCTGCAAGGCAGCACCTCAGGCCAAGTCACCGCGGGACCTCTTCCACCCAGATCACCAGTGGTGGGCAGTGTCCAGAAGGCCTCGCGGGGCCCGACCCGTGCGCCGGAGCTCGCAGCCGCTCCGTATTGGGACAGGGAACCGACACCGCTGGGCCCAGAGATTGCTTAGAGAGAGAGGAAGAAGGTGGAGTTGGTGGCCCGTACGATCCGGGAGAAAGAGAGCCTCCGTCAAGCAACCTTCCGAGTCCGGGGCCCGCTGTATGAAGGGCAGGTGAGGCGGTTTGATGTCCGCCGGGGCTATGGTTTCATCTATGAGCCGGGCCTGGAGGCCGAAGTCTTTGTAGCCCGGTGGGATGTCAACGCCCACCTGCCGGAGGAGCACCCTGGCCGTAACTTGATGCCGGGAGACCTAGTTCAGTATACCCGGCACTGCGGGGAGAGGGGGTGGTTCGCGTTAGACGCCAAGCTGAGGGGCAGCCAAGAGGCCCGAGTGTCCACCGCGCCCCCTCCCCCAACCGACACCGAAGAATCTGAGTGATGACAGTGGAGTCCCGCTGCAGTTGTCCCCGTTGGGACCACCTGTAACCGTTTAAAAGTTTTAAAAGAATGATAAGAAGTGAGTGATCAACCGAAGTTCACCTGATTTGAAGCCTTGATTTGCACCGGTCATTGCCGGCAACTGGTCCCCGTTGGGACCCCTTGAAACAAATGCGTAGGAACTACTACGGACAAGCCCGAGAACTGGCAGGGCAACCACGAACTTGTGGTCTGTAAATAAAAATATGTTTTAAGGCTTAACCGTTACCGCCTCCGGAGAGGCTGATTTGGAGGATGGGCCTGGAGGGAAGTGATGGCCCAGGCCCGCCACTACCGCAACCGGTGGCGATCCTCCGGGGGTTTCAGAGGGTTCCCCATGGACGTGGGTCCCCTGAAAAGGACAGAACCCGCTCGGGTAACTTGTGCTGGACTGGGGTCAAGGGGTGCTGCCTGATTGCTTAGGGGCAGCATCAGGGCCAGGTTACTTGGGTGGGAGAGAGCGGAAGCCGTAATCGTTTTGCAACGTTTAAGTAAAGTACCTCCCGATGTGGGAAGATGTTGTTATACTTGTAATATGTTTACCGTTTTATCTTTTCCAGTTTGTGAAAATAAAACCGATGATGGACGGGCAGCCCGCGGACGGTCTGCATTTTACTAAGGGGGAATGTGGCGCCCTGGACAAGCCAGGGGCCACAGGTAACTACACCTACACACCCCACACTCCCGGTCAGGCACACCGAAGTCAGATAAAAACCCTTATTGCCTCCCTCCAGGGGCTGATGTCCACACCAGGGGGTGGGCCAGGCGGTTTGCCCCGCCCACCGAGGAGTGCACAGTCCTGGAGGCGGGAAAAGTAAGGCAGATTAGTGTTGGAAGTGAAAGTGGAAGGAGGGAAGTGGCAGTAGAGAAGCTTGAAGTTGGTCCGGGTGTGTGGCCTGGACAGATCGGCAAGGTTGGCAGACGGTGGTGACCGTCTGCAGGAGTGGCCTATTGGACCTAACCGTAAGGACCGTGGACGGGTGGTGGCCCAGCGGTACTGTACCGGTACGCAAAGAGAAGCCAGCACCATCCGGCAGGGGCTTACGGACCCCGGCAAGGCTAGGAGTCGCCATGAATTTGCCAAATCCGTTAGCGAAGGGAACCTCCTGGGTTTCCCAGCAGCCAAATCCTGTCAGAAGGCAACAGTCCAACCGAGACAGTCACCGCCAAGGCTAAAGTTCCCAGGGCCAGAGCCTGCGGGCAAAAGGGGCTCCTTCAGCACCCATCCAAGCTGGGGAGCGGGTTACCAGTGGGAACCCATTGGAACCGTACACGTTACACAGGTGCAGGGAAAGGCAGTCACCATCAACCTGCCGGGAGGAGAAACACCACAGCCGTCTGTGGGACCCATCCATCCAGTCGTGTGTTTTACCGAGAACTGTGTCCTCATCATTGGCAAAGTGATTACCACCGTGCCGTGCGGCACAGCGATGCCCCCGCGACCCTGCACCTCACCAGGCCCCGTAACCCGCCTGCCATCCATCCCTACCCCATCACCGGGCCCCGGGACAACCAACCCCCTACCCACGGAGGGGAGAACTAACATCCAGGCTGCTCCCTGTCATCGCTCCCGGGATCCCTGTCCAGAACAGCGGTGGTGTCACCAATATCACCACAACCGTGGGTGGCGTCACGGACAATATCCAATCCCCACAATCAAATCCCCTTTTCACTCACGGGCGAGGAACGCCGCTCGAGTCCCCGGGATCCGACCCACCGCTCGAGCCACCACCGAGCAGCAGCGGCAGCCGGACCTGAGCAGTGGGAGAGCGCAGCGTCCCCTCCTCCGCCCCGACACAGGCACTACCGCTCCCATCATCCCCGCACTCACAGAGGCACTATCGCTCCCATCATTATCCCCGCACACACGCAGGCACTACCGCTCCCATCATTATCCCCGCACACATCCTGGCACTACCGCACTCATCATCATCACCGCACACACCGGCCTCCATCATCCCCGCACACCCCCCGACACTACCGCACTCATCATCATCCCCGCACATATGCTAGCACTACCTGAGTTAAGTCTCCGGTGACAGCGCGTGTCACTTCAGTTGCTGCATGGAGCTGACACAGAGCGGTCGTGTTCTATGGTGCTCCCTGTCAGCTTCATGTAGCAGAGATGAAAGCGTCGTGTGGATTACGTCGGACTTGGATGGGTGTTTGAGGATTAATAAAGTGGTAAATGAGGGTTTTTTTTGTCTTTTATTCCAAATAGAAGGATTTTTGTGTACTCACCGTAAAATCTCTTTCTCTGAGTCTTCATTGGGGGACACAGGACCATAGTCAACACTTACCAGGGGCCGCAGCATCATGGAGGACCCGGCGGCCGCCGCTCACTAATTTAGTTCACGGCTTCGGTCGGGGTCAGCACGACTGTCGTCCTGTGCTGGCTGGACCTGTGTGGCATGGCTGAGCGTAGGGAGCGACTGCAAAGCTTGTGCGATGGTCAGGGACGCTCTTGACAGAGAATCCACCGACTGGGAGAGAGAAGTCAGCCACTCCGGGGGAGGGAGCGCATTGGAGCCCGAGGCGTCCTGTACTGCTGCAGTAGCGGCGTGGACGGGGGGCTGGCGGCGTCTGGGGCAATCTGCGTGGGCTGCGGATCGGGAGCGCAAGCTGCGCAGAGGGAGGTAGCCTGGCCTTGGGAGAATTTTTCGTTGCAGGACGAGCACGCAAAATGCATTATAAAGGGGGCCTGTTTGGATCGGGACGACTTAGAGTTAGGCATGGCTGCTCAGGAGACTCCTACTAGGGACACTAGGGAGGAGACAGGAGATAGTTGGAAGAAATACCAAAAAAAAAAAAAAGTACAAAGTGTCGCTGGTCCCAATGAGGAGCAGCACTCACCCTGGCCTGTGTCCTTCCCGGGTCAGCAGGGGCCTCAGAGTAGCTGGGACAGCCGCAGAGAAAAAATGCTGTTGCTCACCGGCCTGCCTGTGCTGAGGTGAGCCGTTGGAAAGAAAAACGCGGGCTTTTGCCTTTTTTTTTTTTACTGCTGGAGGGGGGTTTTGCTGAGGGGCCGTGATGGAGACTGTGGAGCGCTCCTGCGCTGCAGTGCCAGATCCTAAGCCTGGGCCCATGGTATCAGGTGAACACTGGGGGAGGCCTGGTGACAGAGGACCCCTTGATGTGAGCGCTCCTGCGCTGTCACAGTCTGACATCCTCAGGGATTCCTCTTCACCTCCACCAGAAACACCCCCTGGGACGGTACCATGGGGGTCGACGGGGAATGTGTGCCCTTAAAACAATTAATAATATCGGTCCCCAATCAGCCCCTAGGGTGGTACCATGGGGCAGAAGGGGGATAGGGCCTGGCGTCTCGAGCCCTCAGGCAACCCTAGGGCGAGAGTTCTCTCTGAAGCAGGTCTTTAATCCTGCAGAAGAGACAAAAAATGTAGAATGATGAGAATGCTGAGCGGCGCCATATAGCCCGAAAAAAAGAATATGCGGAGGGCGGGCCAGAGGCGCGCGCGCAATTGGGGGGCAGAGCGCTCCGGCCCGGGGTAGGCCCGAAGCCGGGGACTAAATTAGTGAGCGGCGGCCGCCGGGTCCTCCATGATGCTGCGGCCCCCGGTAAGTGTTGACTATGGTCCTGTGTCCCCCAATGAAAGCGATAGAGAAAAGGATTTTTCGTTGTGTGTGTTTATTTATTTTCACTTACAGGTTAATTATGGAAGGTATCTCGGGGAGAAGCCTGCCATGATTAACCTAGGACTTAGTGGCAGCTATAAGCTGCCATTTAACTCCTTATTACCCCAATTACCACCGCACCAGGGCAATTCGGGATGAGCCGGGTAGAGTCCTGGGACTGTCGCATCTAATGGATACGGCAATTCTGGGCGGCTGCTGGCTGATATTGTTAGGCTGGGGGGCTCCCCATAACGTGGCGCTCCCCATCCTGACAATACCAGCCTTCAGCCGTGTGGCTATATCTTGGCTGGTGTCAAAATTGGGGGGACCACAGTTTTTTTTTTTTAATTATTTATTTATTGTACCGCACGATATAGACCCGCCCACCGGCGGCTGTGATTGGTTGCAGTGAGACAGCTGTCACTTGGCGTGAGGGCATGTCTGACTGCAACCAATCATAGGCGCCGGTGGGTGGGGGAAGCAGGGAATACGAGATTGAATAATGAGCGGCCGGCATTCTCAAAAGCAGGAGAAGCCGCCAGAGCAGTGTGAATGCCGTGCAGCACCGCTCTGAACAGGTTCTGAAGGGATTGGTGAGGAAGTTGCTTCTTTTATTTTTATAACCAGTTTGAGCCTTTTAAATGATCATTTTAATCCATGGGACAATCTTTATAATGTTGTTAAACTGTCAATATAGTAGTGCACTGAATATCAAGTTGCTCATTGTTTTACTATACAATATATACTATACTATATGTATATAACTCAGTTTACTGGGTGCCACAGTTATGATAGGATGACAGTTTTCTTTGCTGCAGATTTAGCAGAGTCAGAATGCTGAGCCCTGTGAAACCTCACCAGCACTACTGGTTGGCAGCTTTCTGTGTACAATGTATAGTGACAGAGAGATGCTAATTAGGGATGATCGAATACCTCAAATATTCGAATATTTGCAGAATAGGTTGCCACTATTCGACTCTTTGCGAATACTCGATGCGCAATGTAAGTCTATGGGAAACCCGAATAACAACTATTCGCAACTATTCGGGCTTCCCATAGACTTACATTGCGCATCGAATATTCGCATAGCGGCGAGTAATTCGTTGAATATTTGAGGTATTCAATCATCCTTAATGCTAATCATTTGTGGGGCAGGCTTGGACTACGAGGCAGCTTGTCTTCTAGTAATAATCTGTTGATAAAACACTGATTTTATTGAAACAGTAAAACACAGTCTGGTGAGTGACACATCGCTGGAATGAGGCTCTTAGCCCCTACATCATGCTGCTCTCCAATTACACAGCAAAAACCTGCTGTGACCTCTGAGAAGTTTATTATTATTTTAGTGCTGAATTGTGTTCAAGAGTCTGCTGACTAAAGGGTAATTTACACGCTGCGACATCGCTAGCGATGTCACTAGCGATCGCATCCGCACTCGCCCCCGTTGTTTGTGCGTCATGGGCAAATCGCTGCCCGTAGCGAACTAAATCGCCGAAACGCGTTACACCAATTTACCTTCCTAACGACATCGCTGTGGTCGCCGAACAAACTCTTTTTTATTGGGAGGTTTGTGCGGCGTCACAGCGACGTCACACAGCGGGACACCAATAGAAGCGGAGGGGCAGAGAGCAGCCGCATGAACGTCACTCCCACCTCGTTGCCGGAGGACGCAGGAATAATTTTGTTCGTCGTTCCCGGGGTGTCACACGTAGCGATGTGTGCTGCCTCAGGAACGATGAACAACCTGCGTACCAAAGGAGCAACGATTTTTTGAAAACGAACGACGTGTCAACAATCAACGATTTGGTGAGTATTTCAGATCGTTAGCGGTCGCTGGTAAGTGTCACACGCAACGACATTGCTAACGAGGTTGGATGTGCGTCACAAATTCCGTGACCTCAGCGGTATCTCGTTAGCGATGTCGTTGCGTGTAACGGGGCCTTCAGGCTTTCCGATCTGTCCCTATATTATTAGCAATGACCATGCAACATTTTAAGCCAAAACATGAAACAATGGGATCCATTTACAAGTCATTATGCTAGCAGTCAGTAAAAAAGAAACTGGTGTATAACAGAAAAAGAGAAAACAGAATCTGAGCAGATCTTAAAGGAAAATTTTATTCAATAAACAAAGCTAGGAACAATGAATGGTAGTAATGAGATCAGAGATCTGTCGAAATAAAGAAAGTGTACAACCCTGCATTGGTCGGTTACCCAATATTCAAACTCTGAGGACAAGAAATAAAGGGGAAAAAACAGAGATACAGTTAGGTCCAGAAATATTTGGACAGTGACACAAGTTTTGTTATTTTAGCTGTTTACAAAAACATGTTCAGAAATACAATTATATATATAATATGGGCTGAAAGTGCACACTCCCAGCTGCAATATGAGAGTTTTCACATCCAAATCGGAGAAAGGGTTTAGGAATCATAGCTCTGTAATGCATAGCCTCCTCTTTTTCAAGGGACCAAAAGTAATTGGACAAGGGACTCTAAGGGCTGCAATTAACTCTGAAGGCGTCTCCCTCGTTAACCTGTAATCAATGAAGTAGTTGAAAGGTCTGGGGTTGATTACAGGTGTGTGGTTTTGCATTTGGAAGCTGTTGCTGTGACCAGACAACATGCGGTCTAAGGAACTCTCAATTGAGGTGAAGCAGAGCATCCTGAGGCTGAAAAAAAAGAAAAAATCCATCAGAGAGATAGCAGACATGCTTGGAGTAGCAAAATCAACAGTCGGGTACATTCTGAGAAAAAAGGTATTGACTGGTGAGCTTGGGAACTCAAAAAGGCCTGGGCGTCCACGGATGACAACAGTGGTGGATGATCGCCGCATACTTTCTTTGGTGAAGAAGAACCCGTTCACAAACATCAACTGAAGTCCAGAACACTCTCAGTGAAGTAGGTGTATCTGTCTCTAAGTCAACAGTAAAGAGAAGACTCCATGAAAGTAAATACAAAGGGTTCACATCTAGATGCAAACCATTCATCAATTCCAAAAATAGACAGGCCAGAGTTAAATTTGCTGAAAAACACCTCATGAAGCCAGCTCAGTTCTGGAAAAGTATTCTATGGACAGATGAGACAAAGATCAACCTGTACCAGAATGATGGGAAGAAAAAAGTTTGCAGAAGAAAGGGAACAGCACATGATCCAAGGTACACCACATCCTCTGTAAAACATGGTGGAGGCAACATGATGGCATGGGCATGCATGGCTTTCCATCGCACTGGGTCACTTGTGTTTATTGATGACATAACAGCAGACAAGAGTAGCCGGATGAATTCTGAAGTATACCGGGATATACTTTCAGCCCAGATTCAGCAAAATGCCGCAAAGTTGATCGGATGGCGCTTCATAGTACAGATGGACAATGACCCCAAGCATACAGCCAAAGCTACCCAGGAGTTCATGAGTGCAAAAAAGGGGAACCTTCTGCAATGGCCAAGTCAATCACCAGATCTTAACCCAATTGAGCATGCATTTCACTTGCTCAAATCCAGACTTAAGACGAAAAGACCCACAAACAAGCAAGACCTGAAGGCTGCGGCTGTAAAGGCCTGGCAAAGCATTAAGAAGGAGGAAACCCAGCGTTTGGTGATGTCCATGGGTTCCAGACTTAAGGCAGTGATTGCCTCCAAAGGATTCGCAACAAAATATTGAAAATAAAAATATTTTGTTTGGGTTTGGTTTATTTGTCCAATTACTTTTGACCTCCTAAAATGTGGAGTGTTTGTAAAGAAATGTGTACAATTCCTACAATTTCTATCAGATATTTTTGTTCAAACCTTCAAATTGTAACGTTTAATCTGCACTTGAATTCTGTTGTAGAGGTTTCATTTCAAATCCAATGTGGTGGCATGCAGAGCCCAACTCGCGAAAATTGTGTCACTGTCCAAATATTTCTGGACCTAACTGTATATCCATAAAGTCCATAGAAATAATAGACAGTGAGAAGAGAAGAAATAGTAGAAAAAAAATTATATACTCAAAAAGGTAAATTCATGGAAATCACAGAAAGGATAGACATGTTAATAATAAGTAAATGATGAGAAATGAAAACAAAATTTTTAAAACTTCTAGATTTGTACAGAGATGACTCGAGTATTAGTTGAACACACATTATATGCCTTTGCATGCTAACACTGAGGTTATAAATGCTTTTCTGAGGAATGTTCTGAGTGTACTTGTGCATGCAAATGATCAAAACTGCTGCTGTCAGCTGCCTTTGCAATTGTCAACCAATAATGTCCCAGATGTGATCAATGGGAGACAAGTCTGGAAACGCTGCAGCCATGGTAGCATGTTTAAGTTAAGTAGGTTGCTCCCAGTAGTATGATAGATGTTTTTGTGTTTAAAGTGAATGTGTCAGGTCCAATATGCAGCCAGAGCCACATGCAGTTCTGGGTGCATATTGCCAATCCTTGCCTAACCGTTCCAGTATTCACTAGCATAGATAAAGGGATCTTTAGAAAAAGTATTTCTAAAGATCTTTTATCTTAGGTTAATGAGTGCGGGGACTAGTCCCAAGGGCGTTACTTCCCCCGACAAGTCGCCCTCTTAGCATGTTAGTACACCCACTGTGGTGTGCTAACATGCTATTCAATGCAGCATCACCAGCGGTGATGCGAGTACCTGTGCCATGGTGAACACTGAACCTGAATGCTGGGCACAGTATGAAGTACAGTATGTACGCGTCCTGGTTTCAAACAGGTCTAGTGTGCATGACCGGACGTGCAAGGCATTCAGCTTCAGTGTTCACGTGGATACAGGTATGCGCATCACCGCTAGTGACGCTGCATGGAATAGCATGTTAGCACACCACTGTGGGCGTACTAACATACTAACAGGGTGGACTAGTCGGGGGAAGTAACGCCCTTGGGACTAGTCCCTGGCCTCATTAGCATATCATAAGGGATCTTTAGAAATACTTTTTCTAAAGATCCGTTTATCTATTCTAGTGTATACAGGGACGATTAGGCAGGGTTTAGCAATATACGCCCAGAACTGCTTATGGTTCTGGGTGTATATTGCACCTGACTGGCTCCCTTTGAAATGGCTCCTGGCATTCTTTGGAAAAATGGCTATGACTATATCAATGTAACGCTGATCTATCAATGTACGTGGAATAAAGATTAAAGAGCTCTTGTTACTGTCCATTTTGCCACCCCACACCATTATTGTGGGAGTAGGTCAAGTGTGACGTCCGCTCACCAAGGCTTCCTCATTGTGTTACCCACATGGTCTCCATTATGTTGAAGCCAAAAGCAGGACTCATTGCTGAAGAACATAGACCTCCATTCCATCATTCATTGCCATCTTGCTCTGCTCCAGTTTAGCCTTTGAGAGAGGTAATGTAATGTCAGTGGAATTTAGTTCATAGCAAAATGTAATGAAAATGCCCTTTAACGGTTCATTTAGATACTTTTGGCTTAGGCTTGGTATGTGTTTTTCAATGTCACCTGCAGTGCCAAATGGGTCGATTATGGAACCAGTCGTACAGCCAATTGTCCATAGTGTCCCAGGAATGATTTTTTTTAACATAGCCAGGCTGGAAGTTGATTGTGCTACTTCAGGAAGCCTTCATAGCCTAAATGTGCTACCATGCCCTAAAGCATATCTAGGCATGTCTCCTATCAAGAACATCTGTATCTTGATTAACAGTTGAAAAGGAGCTGTCAGCAGCAGGTCTTAATGATTTACATGCAAAAGTGCACTCAGCATGGCAGAACATTCATTAGACAATCATTAAAAATCTCATTATTTACATGCAAAGACATAAAAAGTGCATATACTGTATTTCTGCATCATTGAATAAATCAAGATCTTTACAAAATGTTGTGTCCATTTTTTCATCATTAGCAGATCATGAGCATGTCTATTGATCCAATGATTTCCATGATTTCACAACTTTTTCTTGTTAGTCTTGCAATTTCAATGTTGACACGTGGCATAAGAACTTTTTTTTTTAATGTAGGACTCATCTCACATAATTAAAATTTCATGATAAAGAGGTAACCAAAGCTGTTTAGCAATTTAAAGGAATCTATCAGCAGGTTTTTGCTCTGATATCAAAGAGCAGCATAATGTGGGAACAGGGAGCCGGATTCCGACAATTAATCACTTACTGGACTGCTTGGTCTAGTTTTGATAGAATCCAGATTTCCCTGCTGTATATGTACCACCCCCGCGTCAGCAGCCTGCCGCTGTTGCTCGGATCCGCAGTGGCTCGAAGGGTCTCCGGACCCCGGGGTCGGGGTCGCGCGGCCACTCAGAATGAAGGGGTTATTTACAGGGGATTGTATGGACAGTTCGTGATGCCACCCGTGGTGCGCAGGAAGATGGACTAACAGCTGCAATGGGGAGTACCCGGTGGCAATGGTGTAGGCAGCCAGATGTTTAACCTCTCCACGGGTAAGGGGATGCCCCAGGATTCGGTGTAGATGGCAGGGAGGTGCCGTTGGGATGGTCAGGGATCACTTAAGTCCTCGCTCAGTCCAATAACGCTGACACCGACAACCGTGGTAACCCAAAGTTCTTGATATCGCTGCAGCAGGGAGGGAGCACGCCTGGATCCTTTGCACGTTGGTGTTGCTTGTTAGCCTGTGGCCTTTTCCATGGCACCTTACGTCTAACTGGTCCCTCTAGTATAGAACTATCGGGTCCCGCTCACCAGTGTGGCTAACTGGGTGAGCTTGCTCTCAGGGTTCACACTTGGGATTTTCTGGACTATGTATTGGGAAAGTCCTATCCCCCTCGTTACGCTAGTACCCCCAATTTTGGAGCAGGTGGATAAGGGATCTTGAAGCCTCCGTCCTCGTCTGGTAAATTGACAGGACGCCTGAAGCTCCTTCGTGACCTAGGGTCCACGTACCCCATCGTGCCCTGGCCCCTGCCCGGTGATGGCACAAGGCTGACGGCTGTCCTCTTCGACAGTTTGTGCCCCTTGTTACGATCCCCTGCAACCGGGGTCCAGCTTCTATCAGGCCCAGACCAACATCTGTCACCTAGTAGACTCAAGGAGCCCAGCTCCTGACCTCCTCTTGCTTTCACCTCCAACACTACACTGTTCTGCTCCTAACACTCGTGACCTTTTCTTAACCAATCCGCCAAGTGGGCGACCCTATTCCCTTCAGGTCAGCTACTGGTGTGTCTGGTGGGTGTGGTGCAGAGTGTTCCTAGGATTTTGATTACCTTGTTCTTGGCAACACCAAAGGTCAGGGACCCATAACCAAGGAGGAGGTGGATATTGTACAGGAGGGCAGATTGCACAATACCCTGTGACGACTTGATAGGCCAGGGCGTCACATATATGTAGTAGGGGTCACAATGCTGAACTTTGAATAATGGTGCCCACATCCCTGATTAGCAGCTTCCTTTGTACACAGTGCATTGTCCGCAAACTGACAATCAGTGATGGAGGCTGGTTTAGACAAATTAGCATAACTGGTTGGCATGCGAGACCTAAGCTGGGTTCACACATAGAGACAGTAACAACGACGTTGCTGTTACGTCACCATTTTCTGTGACGCAACAGCGACCTTGTAAGTCGCTGTTATGATCGCTGCTTAGCTGTCAAACACAGGAGATGCAGCAGCGATCATAACGATACGCGTCGCTGTGCTACATGTGCAGAGAGCAGGGAGCCGCGCACACTGCTTAGCGCTGGCTCCCTGCACTCTTAGCTACAGTACACATCGGGTTAATTACCCGATGTGCACTGCAGCTACATGTGCAGAGAGCAGGGAGCCGCGCACACTGCTTAGCGCTGGCTCCCTGCACTCCTAGCTACAGTACACATCGGGTTAATTAATCATTTTGGATTTGATTGTCGTAACCACAAACTGGAATGATAACATCAAAAACGTCACATCGACAGACATAGTTGTATCCAACAGTGGCGCAACAGTCTGTGTTTGGTGTCAACCAGGAGTTTAGCCCAGGATGGAAAATTACTAGTGGTGGTATATTTACACGTTCTTTAAAAATGCTGTCCTCCAACAGCCCTATAGAATAAATAGTAGCCAGCTTCTCAAATACAGAAGATGCGATATTGAAGACAGGAAGGGACACGGTAAAGGAAATGTACATTGCATCTTCTTGGCATGAAAATTGAGAATCGCAAGCTTTATTGGGATGGGGAGTCACTGATGCAAGTCGCCGAATAGTGTCGTACTTAAGTTTCTTACATGATGAAACGCATTCCCAGAACTCTTTAGAACTTTGAACTGCCGTTATACAGTTTGGACAGTACCATTTAGCTAGTTCTTCATCGGTTATCATATCTGGTATCTTGCCATTCCCAACATCTGTCAGAACTGTCTTGACTATATCTAAAACAAAGCCACCATAAGCATTACATAAGGATTCTTTCATCTGACTGTTTTGTATTCCTCTATCAAATTGTGCCATCATCTGATTCATTTTGGCATTTGTTTCCGTTAATATTTTTCCAAAATCATTCATATTATACATTGTGTAATATTTCTCATTTGCCAGTCCTTCGATACCACTGAGCAATGAATTGGGAATGTTCCCTCCGGTTTGTTTCTGGAAATAGTTAATTTGTTTCCTTATGTGTTCCAAGTCAAATTTATTCCAGATCGACATACCTAGTGCAAATTGACTTGACATAGATTTTGCAAGTTCATCCAATCCTTGCTGTGAGCTGCTTAAATATAATACCCCTGACTGAACGGAAGTCTTTTGAAAACTTGTTAAGTCTTGACTTCTGCCCTGGTAATCTGTTATAATGTCTTTTAGCAGAGAAGTATAAATTAATGACATGTTTAATAAGTCACATTGCTCGATTTCTGCCATTTTCCAGTTTGAGAGGTTTAGAACTACAGGTATATGGATGAAATCCACATTATTTATCAGCACTCCTGGGATAAGCGTTGCAACAATACCACTGGACGGACCTTCTTGAAGTTCAGGACATTGGGTTAGGCTTAGGCAACCCCAAACTGACAGCATCAGGGTAAGCACTGAAATAAGTATGGCCATTCTGCAACACAAGACAGTATATCATGTTAGAAATATATTGAGTGTTGAATATAATAGTCTCATATATAAAAACTAGAAAAAAACAAATACCTGCCTGCATTGGCGAGATATCAGGATTAGTGATGAGCGAGCATGCTTGTAACTACTCGGTACTCGCACGAGTATCGCTGTACTCGGGCTGCTCGGCGGGGACCGAGTAGTCTCGCGATACTCGTGCTGTACTCGTGGTCTTCATTTCTGCATGTTGGCGCTCTTTTGAGAGCCAGCCCTCATGCAGGGATTGGCTGACAGACCACTGCAATGCCACAGCCCTGTTAGTTGTGGAATTGCAGTGATTGGCCGGCCTGCACAGCGTGACCGAGCCTTTATACCGGCCGGCGCGCTGTGCTCTGCTCACAGCTATCCAGACAGTCAGTGCAGGGAGAGTGTCGTTGATTCAGGGAAAGCTTTGCGGCCCTTTATAGCTTTTTCAGTTGCAGGGCTGCAAACAGTGTGACCAAAAGTCCTTCTCAGGACTATTCTAGTTGTATACAGGCAGGCAGGGTATAGCCAGGTCGGAGTACAGTAGCAGAGTCCTTCTCAGGACTATTGTTGCTATATACAGGCAGGGTATAGCCAGGTCTGAATACAGGCTAGTGACCAGAAGAGTCCTTGTCAGGACTATTGTACCAGTATACAGGCAGGCAGGCAGGCAGGGTAGTGGTGACCGTATACCAGCCTTCATCATATCTGGGGCTGGTGTACACAGTGTAAAACAGTCCAGATAGTGTCTGACTTGTCTGTAATTGTCGCTCCCCAAAAAAACCTGTTAGGTTCTTATTGCGTCCGTGCTTGGTTTTTAAAACCGCACGTGTGTGCCTGTTGGTGGCAGCGTACAGGTGCACTTGTGTGCAATTTCCACAAACTTTGATATAACGCACAAGTAGTGAATATACACGTCAGCAGTGCACAGCATTGCAAAATGCGCAAGGGCATTGGCAAGGAACAAGGAAGTGGACGTGATGGTGGTGCAGGCAGAGGCCGAGGTCGTGGGCAAGCTCTAATTTCGCCACAACAAAGGGCCACATCTAGTCGCTCGCACGTCCTGTCCCAAATTCTTGGGGACCGCAGCAGTACACCGCTCTTGAACCAAGACCAGTGTCAACAGGTTGTTAGTTGGATAGCAGATAATGCTTCCAGTCAGATTGGCACCACCACAAACACTCTGTCTTCCACACGGTCAAGTGTCAGTAGCCGTGATACTGCACCGCACATTTCTGAACCTGATCCTCCTTCCTACCACCAGGCTGAGTACACGTCCTCCTCGGACATTAATGATCCCACACTTGGACACTCGGAAGAGCTGTTCACGTTTCCATTCACACATTCTGGCCTCTCGCCAGCTCATATTGAAGTGGGTCATGAGGAGATCGTCTGTACAGATGGCCAAATATTTGAGCAGCCACGTTCTCACGAAGTTGGCAACGTGTCTCAACAAGTGGTGGACGATGATGAGACACAATTGTCAGGAAGTCAGGAGGAGGAGCAGGGTGCGGAAGAGGAAGACGACGTGGTGGATGATCCAGTAACTGACCCAACCTGGCAGGAGGATATGCAGAGCGAGGACAGCAGTGCAGAGGGGGAGGGAGGCGTAGCATCACAACAGGCAGTAAGAAGCAGGGTGGTGGCCCCAGGCAGAAGTCAGGCAACCGTTCCCCGGAACAACACGACGACACAAGGTGCCTGTACAAATGTTAGGTCTTCCTGAGTCTGACAGTTTTTTAAGTTGGATCCAGATGATTCAAAAAAGGCCATTTGCAACACCTGCCGTGCCAGCATCAGCAGGGGTACCAAAACTAGCAGCCTGACCACCACCAGCATGATCAGGCACATGTCAGCCAAGCACCCGACTTTGTGGGAAGTACAACAGAGTCGAGGAGCAGTGCTTGCTGATGTCACTGCTACGTCTTCGCTGGTTGTGCATGCGAGCCAATCCCCTGTCCATGCTGCCTGCGAACAAGCCTCCTCCACTCCTGCACCTGCAGTTGCCTACGCAGAAAGAACACCATCATCAAGCACGTCCTTGTCCCAGCGCAGCGTTCAGTTATCCATTCAGCAAACCTTTGAACGCAGGCGCAAATACACTGCCAACACCCCACATGCCACAGTTCTAAATGCTAACATTTCGCGACTGCTTGCGCTGGAAATGTTGCCTTTTAGGCTGGTGGAGACAGAAGCATTCCGTGACCTGATGGCGGCAGCTGTCCCACGTTACTCGGTCCCCAGCCGCCACTATTTCTCCCGGTGTGCCGTCCCCGCGTTGCATAACCACGTGTCACAAAACATCACACGTGCCCTGAACAACGCTGTTTCACCCAAGGTCCACCTAACCACAGACATGTGGACAAGTGCTTGTGCGCAAGGCCGCTACATCTCGTTGACGGCACACTGGGTTAATATTGTGGAAGCTGGGACCCAGTCTGAGCGAGGGACGGAACACGTCCTTCCCACACCAAGGTTTGCAGGCCCTACCTCAGTCAGTGTTTCACCCACACTCTACAGCTCCGGAATGTCATGCTCTTCAGCCTCCTCCTCCTCCTGTGCATCCTCATCCACTGTACCCTCCACACCAGTCACAAGCTGGAAGCACTGCAGCACTGCCTCGGCGAAGCGGCAACAGGCTGTGCTGAAGCTAATCTGCATAGGTGACAAACCCCACAATGCAGAAGAGCTGTGGACAGCTCTGAAACAGCAGGCAGATCACTGGCTCACACCTCTGAACCTAAAGCAAGGAAAGGTCGTGTGTGACAATGGCCGGAACCTGGTGGCGTCTTTGAGGCGAGGCCAGCTGACACATGTTCCATGCGTGGCCCATGTGCTCAACCTCGTGGTTCAGCGGTTTCTAAAGTCATACCCAGAGCTGTCTGATCTGCTGGTAAAAGTTCGCCGCCTGTCTGCACATTTTCGAAAGTCACCTACTGCTTCAGCCGGCCTTGCCGGCTTTCAGCACAGTTTGCATCTTCCGGCTCACAGACTGGTGTGTGATGTCCCCACGCGTTGGAATTCAACTCTGCACATGTTGGTCAGGATATGTGAGCAGAAGAGGGCAGTTGTTGAGTACCTGCATCACCTAAGCCGTCGGGAAATGGGTCAAACTCCACACATAACACCTGAGGAGTGGAGATGGATGTCAGACCTATGTACCATCCTCCAAAACTTTGAGGACTCCACCAAGATGGTTAGTGGTGATGACGCCATTATTAGCGTCACCATACCGCTACTCTGCCTTCTAAAACGGTCTCTGCTGAAAAACAAACATGATGCATTGCAGGCGGAGCGCGATGAGTTGCAGCAAGAAACAGTAATGGGTGTGGGTGATGATAACACACAGCCCAGCCTCGTCTCATCACAACGTGCAGTGGAGGACTATGACGAGGAGGAGGATGAAGACATGGAGCAACTCTCCGGCCAAATTGAGGATATGACATGCACACCAGTCATATCCTCGGTTCAGCGTGGCTGGCCAGAGGACAGGGTAGATGAGGAGGAGGAGGAGGAGGAGGAGGAGGAGGACAGCATGTTCAGTCATCTTGTTGGTCAGGCTACTGAAGTCCTGGCTGTTAAGAGTCTGGCGCACATGGCTGACTTTATGGTAAGCTGCCTGTCTCGTGACCCTCGCGTTAAGAACATCTTGGCCGACAATCATTACTGGTTGGTAACACTGTTAGACCCACGCTACAAGGAGAACTTTTTGTCTCTTATTCCCGTGGAGGAGAGGTCAACCAAAATGCAGCAGTTCCGGAAGGCCATAGTCACGGAAGTAGGCAAAGCATTCCCCTCACAAAACGCTAGCGGCATAGGTCAGGAATCAGTGGACAACTGAGGCGTACAGCCGAGAGAGGCACAAGTCCAATCCGCCAGAGGTAGGGGAACAGTCTTTAAGATGTGGGACAGTTTTCTCAGCCCCTCACGTATCACAGCCCCTGAGGTGCGGGGTAGTGCCACAAGAAATCCTAAGTTTGCCCAGATGCTGAAGGAGTACCTTGCAGATCGAACAACTGTACTCCGACATTCCTCTGTGCCTTACAATTATTGGGTATCCAAGCTGGACACGTGGCATGAATTGGCTCTCTACGCCTTGGAAGTCCTGGCCTGCCCTGCTGCTAGCGTTTTGTCAGAGCGTGTTTTTAGTGCCGCAGGTGGAATCATTACAGATAAACGCACCCGCCTGTCAACTGAAAATGCTGACAGGCTGACTCTGATCAAGATGAACAAGGGTTGGATTGGGCCAGACTTCACCACACCACCAGCAAATGAGAGCGAAATTTAAAGTTTGCCATGTACCTCCACTCACCCATGGGTACACACTTCTGGACTTTGGATAATCGCTGGACTGCTCCTCCTTCTCCTCATGCGCCACCATGATGATGACCGTTACAAATTGCAATACTTAGGCCTTTGTTTCAGGTATACCCCCAGTGGTAAATTTTTTCGCCCATTCTTTGCAGAATGGACATTACAACGACAGGAGACCCGCTCCTTTGCAATGGGAACAATGTTTTGAGGCCCTCATGCACGTCTCTACCCAGGGACAACGTGGAGCCTCCCAATTTTTGGCTGCCCTGCCTAAGGGCTATACTATAATACACCCACTTCCTGACAATGGACACTTAATGTTTTGAGGCCCTCATGCACGTCTCTATCCAGGGACAACGTGGAGCCTCCCAATTTTTGGCTGCCCTGCCTAAGGGCTATACTATAATACACCCACTTCTTGACAATGGACACTTAATGTTTTGAGGCCCTCATGCCCGTCTCTACCCAGGGACAACGTGGAGCCTCCCAATTTTTGGCTGCCCTGCCTAAGGGCTATACTATAATACACCCACTTCCTGACAATGGACACTTAATGTTTTGAGGCCCTCATGCACGTCTCTACCCAGGGACAACGTGGAGCCTCCCAATTTTTGGCTGCCCTGCCTAAGGGCTATACTATAATACACCCACTTCCTGACAATGGACACTTAATGTTTTGAGGCCCTCATGCACGTCTCTACCCAGGGACAACGTGGAGCCTCCCAATTTTTGGCTGCCCTGCCTAAGGGCTATACTACAATAGACCCACTTCCTTCCAATGGGCACTTCAGGTTTACAGGCCCTCATGCACGTCTCTATCCAGGGACAACGTGGAGCCTCCCAATTTTTGGCTGCCCTGCCTAAGGGCTATACTACAATAGACCCACTTCCTTACAATGGGCACTTCAGGTTTACAGGCCATCATGCACGTCTCTATCCAGGGACAATGTGGAGCCTCCCAATTTTTGGCTGCCCTGCCTAAGGGCTATACTACAATAGACCCACTTCCTTACAATGGGCACTTCAGGTTTACAGGCCCTCATGCACGTCTGTATGCAGGGGCGTTGGTGAACCTCACAATTTTGGACTGCCCTGGCAAAGGAAAATACTACAAAGACTCACTTCCTCAAAATGGGCACATTAGACTCAGAGGCCTTTATGTACGTCTCTTCTCAGGGACATCGGAGTGCCACACAATGTTTTCACGTAAAATCTTTCATGTATTAATCTCAAAAAGTAACATACACCAGCTCTATCTCACTATTGGGTATGTGCCCTTAACATTTCCGCCATGAAAAATCATTTTGGGGTCATTTTGGAAGGTTTTCTGGTGAGTCCGTAAAAATGGCGTAAAACGCGGACAAAATTGTTCACAGCTGTGACTTTTCAGTGATAAATGCTTCAAGGGGTCTTCCCCATGCTGTTGCCATGTCATTTGAGCACTCTTCTGAGACTTTTGTGACATTTTTAGGGTTTCTCCATGCTGCCGGGGGGTCATTTCACAAAAATACTCGGGTCTCCCGTAGGATAACATTGGGCTCGTTGCTCGGGCCGAGTACACGAGTATCTTGGGAGGCCCGGCCCGAGCTTCGAGCACCCGAGCTTTTTAGTACTCGCTCATCACTAATCAGGATCTATATTTTTGACAGAATTGAAAATTAAAATGTAATTCTGGTTGATTGCCATGGGCAATACCCATAGTATATACTATTTTCATGCATTAGGTGGGTTCTACCCATCTGTGTTTGACGATTTGAGTATAGGCTGAGATTTATGAACTGGCTTTGGGTCTTCTGACATGAACTTAGCAGCCTTAAGCCTGCTTTACACCTTACAATTAGGTGTGCGATCTCGTATGCGATGTGACATGCCCAGGTCGCACATGCGATTTAATGAGATCGCACGTAGGTCGTTCATTTGCTGTCACACGTGCGTTAGTAGTCTATGTTAAATTGATCAATTTTGTGTGCGATCCTTTAGATCATGTGTTCTGTGACGTATGCATTGGGCACCCTTTTTTTTTTTTATTTATTGACTTGCCAAGCCTGTGTAATGTGTATGGATGCGTTTTTACTTTGTCATCTGCCATTCAGCTCTGCTACATGGCCGCTAACAGAAGACACAGACAGCCATGTAGCAGAGCTGAATGGCAGATGACAGCAGACACAGAAAGAGCCGCACGATCAGAATGAACTCGGGTTAACTTCACCCGACTTCATTGTCATGCTGCGGCTCTGTCTGTGTCGCGTCCTGATTAGCGGTCACCCGTGAAGGACTCACCGGTGACCGCTAAACTCCTGAGTAACTGACTTGAGCAGCCCTCTCTCATATACTCACCGATCCCTGATCCCCGGCGCGGCGCTGCACGGCATTCACACTGCTCCGGCGGCTTTTACTATTTTGAAAAAGCCGGCCGCTCATTAAACAATCTCGTATTCCCTGCTTTCCCCGCCCAGCGGCGCCTATGATTGGTTGCAGTGAGACACGCCCCCACGCTGAGTGACAGGTGTCTCACTGCACCCAATCACAGCAGCCGGTGGGCGTGTCTATACTGTGCAGTGAAATAAATAATTAAATAATTAAAAAAAACGGCGTGCGGTCCCCCCAATTTTAAAACCAGCCAGATAAAGCCATACGGCTGAAGGCTGGTATTCTCAGGATGGGGAGCCCACATTATGGGGTGACCCCCAGCCTAACAATATCAGCCAGAAGCCGCCCAGAATTGCCGCATACATTAGATGCGACAGTTCTGGGACTGTACCCGGCTCTTCCCGATTTACCCTGATGCGTTGGCAAATCGGGGTAATAAGGAGTTATTGGCAGCCCATAGCTGTCAATAACTCCTAGATTAATCATGTCAGGCGTCACCCCGAGATACCTTCCATGATTAATCTGTAAGTGACAGTAAATAAACACACACACCCGAAAAAATCCTTTATTAGAAATAAAAAACACAAACATATACCCTGGTTCACCACTTTAATAAGCCCGAAAAAGCCCTCCATCTCTGGCGTAATCCACGGACCTCCAGCGTCACTTCCAGCTCTGCTGCATGAAGGTGACAGGAGCAGCAGAAGACACCGCCGCTCCTGTCAGCTCCACGCAGCAACTGAAGACAGCCACGCGATCAGCTGAGCTGTCACTGAGATTACCCGCGGCCACCGCTGTATCCAGTGACAGTGGGTAACCTCAGTGACAGCTCAGCTGATTGCGCTATTCCCTTCATTAACTGCATGAAGCTGTCAGGAGCGGCGGTGTATTCTGCAGCTCCGGTCACCTTCATGCAGCAGAGCTGGAAGCAACGCTGGACCATCCTGGATTACGCCGGACATGGAGGGCTTTTTCGGGCTTATTAAAGTGGTGAACCAGGGTATATGTTTGTGTTTTTTATTTCTAATAAATAATTTTTTCGGGTGTGTGTGTTTATTTACAGATTAATCATGGAAGGTATCTCAGGGAGACACCTGACATGATTAATCTAGGAGTTATTGGCAGCTATGGGCTGCCATTAACTCCTTATTACCCCGATTTGTCAACGCACCAGGGTAAATCGGGAAGAGCCGGGTACAGGCCCAGAACTGTCGCATCTAATGTATGCGGCAATTATGGGCGGCTGCTGGCTGATATTGTTAGGCTTTCAAAATTGTAAAAGCCACCGGAGCAGTGTGAATTCCGTGCAGCGCCGCGCCGGAGATCGGGGATCAGTGAGTATGAGAGAGGGGGGGAGGGATAAACTGACATGGACAGAGAGAGAGGGACAGAGATAGTGACGGACTGACAGAGATTAGTGAAGGACAGACATTGTGAGGCGCTTCAGAATGCAGCTTTTCAGCTGCGCTCTGAAGCGGACCTTTTTTAAGCTGTGGTGCAGAGCGCACACCTGCGCACATAGCCTCAGACATCAAAATCGTATGAGGGATGTCACACGTTTCAGTTGACTAGGTTCGTACAACAAAACGTCCAATGTATGAGGAATAAACGACGTGTATGCGATCACCGTATTTGCGTTCAATCTTGATCGCACGTAGTTGTCACACGCAAATACGTCACGAACGATGCCGGATGTGCGTCACTTACAACTTGACCCCAACGACGGATTGTGAGATATATTGAAGCGTGTAAAGCGGGCTTTATGTATGTGTGGGAGACTTCTGAGTTTGGCTCAGGACAAATGTGAAACACTGGTCTGTGATTCCGGCCTAAAGGCCACTTTACATGCGGCAATTTATCGTGCGATCGCATGTGCGATCGCACCCGCCCCATTGTTTGTGCAACACGGGCAATTTGTTGCCCGTGTCGCACAAAGTCGGTAACCCCCGTCACACGTACTTACCTCCCGAACGACCTCGGTGTGGGTAGCGAACATCCTCCTCCTGAAGGGGGAGGGACGTGCGGCGTCACAGTGACGTCACACAGCGGCCGCCCAATAGAAACGGAGGGGCGGAGATGAGCGGGACGTAACATCCCGCCCACCTCCTTCCTTCTGCATTGCAGGCGGGATGCAGGTAAGCTGCAGTTCATCGTTCCCGGGGTGTCACATGGAGCGATGTGTGCTGCTTTGGGAACACTGAACAATCGGCGCGCAGAAGGACGTTCAATTTTTTTAAAATGAGCGACGTGTCAACGAGGTGAGTATTAGGTGAGTATTTTTGCTCGTTCACAGTCGCTCGTAGCTGTCACACGCTACAATATGTTAAACGATGCCGGATGTGCATCACTAACGACGTGACCCCGACGACATATCGTTTGATATATCGTAGCGTGTAACGGGCCCTTAAATCCTAATCTGTTTTCAGAAGCTTTTTTTTCTAGCGATAAAGTGCCAATTATTGACTAAATTTAAAATTTCTTTGGTTATACATTAAAGTGCAATAGTATTTCTATGTTGTAATAATATTATGGCCACATTAAGTATTAGGTCTGTATTTTACATCCATATTCGTAAGGCCAAATAAGATTTGGAACAATCACAAGAAAAGTATAATAAAAACACGGGCAGCACTTCTGCATTTTTTACCACTCCTGGGTTTGACTGATAAATACTGAGGTAAAAAAATCACGAAATATTGAACTTGGCACTTCAAAGTTGGAAATTAGTGATTATTTTTATTCTTGTGCAATCCAAAAATAAACCCCATGGGAAATTTTGGTACACTATCTCAGACCTTTGCTTCACAAATCATTTGCAGAAGTATAGAGGAATGTAAAGAAAGATATAGTAAGAGACACTATAGGGAGACAGACCATTGTTACTGTTATGGCAGATATGCCAGTAACCAGTATGGCCGAGATGGTTGTGTGGACCCACTTGACCATGGAGGCCGGGCTTAACTTGGAAGGTGTCACTAAGTGACTACTTGGTCATTTCTAGAGCCTCTAGTAGTGAGGTTAGATTTGTGCTGCATGTACCTTTCAGATACCACTCCAAGGTACTCCCCGGATCCACAGTAGCTGACTTAAAAGGCAGCAGGTGATGCGGAGTTGCAGCCACAGCAGAACAGGATTACTGACAGGGTGAATGCTGGCACAGATACAGATAGGACAGCAGATACAGACTGGATAGGTTCAGGTTCAGTTTCAAGTACAAACAGGACTGCTAATAAAGACTGGAAAGCTTCTGGTTCAAAAAGGAGCAGAGGTAGGCACAATGACACAAGAATGGATTCAGGAAGACATGCAAGTACCGGAACACAGGAAAGGATCCAGGAACAGATTTAGTGACACAGGCATGTACAGGGATACTGAAAAGTATTCAGGAACTTAGGATGTTACCGGGACACAGGAATGGATTCAGAAACTGACGCTGGTACTGGGACACAAGAATGAACTCATGAATTCGAGAATTCAGGCTGGTACTGGGACACAGGAACAGTTTTTGTAATTCTGGCTGATACCAGAACAAAAGAATGGATTCAAGAACTCAGGCTAGTACCGCGACACAGGAACGGAAACAGGAACACAGGTGGATACCAGAACACTTGAGCAGAATCAGGAACTCAAGCTTGTAAGGAACACAGGAACAGGTTTAGGAATTCAGGCTGGTACCAGCATACAGGAAAGGATTCAGGAACTCAGACTCATACTGAGATACAGGACACAGGAATAGATTAAGGAACTATCATTGATACATACCGGGACACAGGAACAGATTAAGGAACTCAGGCTGGTACTAGGACACAGGAACAGATTCAGGAACTCAGGCTGGTATCAAAACACAGGAATAGATTAACGAACTAAGGCTGGTACCAGGACATAGGAACATATTCAGGAATCCAGGCTGGTACCGGAACACAGGAATGGATTCAAGAACTCAGGCACCGGGACAAAGGAAGGGAAACAGAAACACAGTTGGGTACCAGAACACTGGAACAGATTTAGACACTTGGACAAGTTCAGATTCAGGTTCAGGACTAGTTTAGGCATACTGGGGAGTACCCAATCTGGAACAGGCACCAGGGACCAGACAATGAGCTTGTAACTGCAAAGCATACTTGCTACAAGAAACAAACATTGCACCGACACCCCCTAGTAGGGGATGGTACTTTAATTACCTGGTGTCTTCCTGTGATAGGCTGGAGATACTTCAGAAGTATGCACTCAATTGTAAAAATATTACATTTTATTATAATTCAACCATAAAAGGTAAAATTCATTTTCCATATAAAATAAATATGAGGTAAGGTGGATTCTTTACACACCCACCCATCAAAGAACCGCCCAAATTTAACCCATCATGATCCCAAGCAAAAGAGTATATAAATGGCCAGTGCAGTATGATGGGAAAACACCATGTGGTCAAATAGTCTTACCCATGGTGTACAAGCTGAGGACCTATCAGTGGCGGTTCATGATTTCGCCTGCACCCCGCTGATGAAGCTTTGGCGACACGCGCTTCCGGGTTGAATGATACTCACCTACCTACCTCTGAACCGCCACTGATAGGCCCTCAGCTTGTACACCATGGGTAAGTCTGTAAACTGTTGTTTTATAATATGATTATTTGACCACATGGTGTTTTCCCATCATACTGTACTGGCCGTTTATATACTCTTTTGCTTGGGATCATGATGGGTTAAATTTGGGCGGTTCTTTGATGGGTGGGTGTGTAAAGAATCCACCTTACCTCATATTTTTATTACATGGAAAATGAATTTTATCTTTTATGGTTGAATTATAATAAAATGTAATATTTTTACAATTGAAAAGACACGCCCACCAAGGAGACTACTGTCCTGAGGAAGGAAATACAGTCAGTAAAAGTTGTACAGTGACAGTGACAGGAGGTGTAGAGGAGAAGAGCTGTCGGGGACCCGGGTTGGAGCCTGGGATCCCCGTAACGTCAGGCAGGCAGACGGTGGTGGCCGCCTGCAGGAGTACCGGTACAGCAACCAGCGGAACCGTAAGGACCGGGCCAGGGTTGGAGCCCGCAGGCCCTGAACCGGGGATTCAACCGTTTACCGGAGCACCAGAAACCGGGTACTGAGACCCCGTCCTAGCTTATAAGCCACTGAGTGTAGGCAAATTAACTGATTGCAGTCTGGACCTCATGGGTTCATCCTCACCCAAAGTCCCGAAAGAAGGCAACAGCCCACCGATACCGGGTGAGAGCCACCGCCAAGGGCCAAACATCCGACGTGCCAGCGCCTGCGGGCAACCAAGGGCTCTTCCGGCAGCTCAACGCCGGGGAGTGGGCTACCACTGTCCAGGCAGGGGAGCCAACAGTCAAAACAAGAGGTGCAAGGGAAAGGGGCCACCATCAACCTCACAAGGGACACAAGCAGCATGCTGCGGGACCCGACCATACCCGAACTTTGGTTTACCAGTGACTCTGAGTGTGAATTAATCGTGAGTACACCAGTGCCATCCGGGCACGACACCGCACCGCAGCACGGCACCCTGCACCCCGACATCATCTCCCGTCCCTCCGGGCCTCGGGACACACCGCCCCTACCCACGGTGGGGCTAACATCCAGGCTGCGCCTTCAACACCGATCCCGTGAGCCCCCTTCACCCCAGCCGCATCGGTGGTACATCCCGTCACCACGACCCGTGGGTGGCATCACGACCCGTACAACGACAACGCGGCCCCCGGCTGCAAACCTCGTCCCACACCACCACCCCACTGCCTCCCCTTAACAGAGCGACGTGGCTTCGGTCCGGAGGCGCTCGAGCCACCAACAACCCGAGCCCAGACCTCGAGTGTCTCGGCCCAGCGAGGGAGCGGCCGAGCCCCTCTCAGGGCGGTACACTACTCCTGCATAAGATATGATGGTACCCTACTCTGATCCCCTTGCAGAATGAGCACAACAAAATTAAATGTAATTACTGATATATCTTCAGACACGCTATGTGGGAAAGTATCAGTATGCCATAGATGACAGTGCTAGAAGAAGAAGAGAGTAGATGGGTGGGTTTGTAATGTAACACAAAAACTCATCCATGATGCCTCTCTCTCCCATGGGGACCTTATCAGAGAGGTTTTAGTCATTTGTGCTTTCTAATCATGTAGGAGGTTAGACCAGGAGATCAGAGTTGTCTGTCATACATCTCACATGTTGAGATATATTGTATGTTGTAAGCTATGGTGGCGGCATTACTGGGTGACACTGGAGGAATTCACAGAGTGGCTCTGGGGCCCCGGGTGGCATAGACATTACCAGGGGGTGCTGGGGGCTTGGGAGTCATGCACATTACTGGGAGATGCTGGTATCCTGTGGGATATACACATTACTGGAAAATGCTGGGGACCTTGGGAGCATGCACATTGTTGGAGGATGCAGGGGGCCTGTGGGATATAAACATTACTGAGTGGAGCTGGGAGGCATACACATAGTGGACCTACGGGTCTTTGGGGCACTCACATACTGGCCCTGGGGGCATTCACATACAAGCCTTGGGGGCCTGTGGGGCAAACACATACTGGCCCTGGGATGCTGGGGCATATGCTGGCAGGCGGCATCACTGGAGGATGCTGGCAGCAAGCAGCTGCTCCTCTTCATCTGTGGGACAGGAGCACAATTCATGCTGGCTCTGCCCACAGATAAATCCCAGCCTGTAGCAGTGAATGCTGGGGAGTGTGCTTGGATGAGTTAAAGTGGCAGCAGAAAACAAAAAGTGAGGCTGTCTGCCGGAGTATTGTCAGGGGTCACTGGAAATCTGCCCGGAGCCAAAGGAAAGAAAGTGACCGACCTGCTCCTGCCGACTGTGAGTGGGCCCCCCGGCTGTCGAGAGCCCCAGTACTTGCCCAGGTGCATCGGGTGCGGACGCTGGCCCTGTTCCCACCCTGATCCTCAACGGCATGATGAGGCCATAACATAAATAGAAGAGACCAGAGTTGCAGAGAAGTAAAAAAGCTGAATGGAGTAAAAATGACATCGGACAGTGATGATTTTCCTGTTGTCATGTATTTAAATGAAAGGTGTGCATTACTCAAAGAATTTTTATCTTCAATTCATGAGATAACAGTTTTAAGTCATTACTTTGACTAGGTTAACTTTTAACTTTTCTAGTCATGTAGAAGTAGATTTTGATTGCTATTATGTTTTCAATTAGCTGAATCATGCTGCGTAAAGCTCATTTAGACAGGCGGCTATTATACGACTGCCAATTGATTTAGAGTCTTAATAGCTTGTTTACACAGGCTAATCACACTTAAGGCCCCGTCACACTAAGCAACATCGCTAGCAACATCGCTGCTAACGAACAACTTTTGTGACGTTGCTAGCGATGTTGCTGTGTGTGACATCCAGCAACAACCTGGCCCCTGCTGTGAGGTCGTTGGTTGTTGCTGAATGTCCTGGGCCATTTTTTAGTTGTTGCTGTCCTGCTGTGAAGCACAGATCGCTGTGTGTGACAGCGAGACAGCAACAACTGAATGTGCAGGCCGCAGGAGTCGGCTTCTGCGGAGGCTGGTAACCAATGTAAACATAGGGTAACCAAGAAGCCCTGTCCTTGGTTACCCGATATTTACCTTTGTTACCAGCCTCCGCCGCTCTCACTGTCAGTGCCGGCTCCTGCTCTGTGCACATGTAGCTGCAGGACACATCGGGTTAATTAACCCGATGTGTCCTGCAGCTAGGAGAGCAAGGAGCCAGCGCTAAGCATTGTGCGCTGCTCCCTGCTCTGTGCACATTTAGCTGCAGCACACATCAGGTAATTAACCCGATGTGTGCTGTAACTAGGAGAGCAAGGAGCCAGCGCTAAGCGGTGTGCGCTGCTCCCTGCTCTGTGCACATGTAGCTGCAGCACACATCAGGTAATTAACCCGATGTGTGCTGTAACTAGGAGAGCAGGGAGCCAGCGCTCAGTGTGCGCTGCTCCCTGCTCTCTGCACGTGTAGCTGCATGCGCTGGTAACCAAGGTAAATATCGGGTTGGTTACCCGATATTTACCTTAGTTACCAAGCGCAGCATCTTCCACGCGGCGCTCGGGGCTGGTCACTTGTTGCTGGTGAACTCACCAGCAACTCGTGTAGCGACGCTCCAGCGATCCCTGCCAGGTCAGGTTGCTGGTGGGATCGCTGGAGCGTCGCAGTGTGACATCTCACCAGCAACCTCCTAGCAACTTACCAGTGATCCCTATCGTTGTTGGGATCGCTGGTAAGTTGCTTAGTGTGACTGGACCTTTAGGCTATGTGCGCACGTGTGCGTAATTCATGCAGTTACGCTGCGCTTTGTAGCGCAGCGTAACTGCATGCGTCCTGCGCCCTCTGCACAGTCTATGGAGATTGTGCAGGGGCCGTGCGCATGTGGCGTCTTAGAGCGCAGCGCTTCGGCTGCTGCCTGAAGCGCTGCGTTCAAGAAGTGACATGTCACTTCTTCCGTGCACTTTGTCGGCAGCTCCTGCTCTGTCTATGGCAGGAGCTGCAGGCAGAGCGCATGGAATCGGCTTTTTTTTTTTTTCTACGGACATTTTCTGCAGCGATTTGAAGCGCACATGTGCTCTTCAGATCGCTGCAGAAAATTCTGCAGTGACTGTACGCAACGTGCGCAAATAGCCTTACAACGTATGAATGATGTGCTGATGAAAACTATGAGTTAACTTTTAAATCAGCTTAAAGGGGCTATATTAGAATATGAAATGATTGCTAAGCCGATCAGAAATGATAAAATGTCATAGTTTACTAGCTCTTAAAATTTTGCTCTGTTCTTGTGCTGTCCCATGTGGTTGTGTCACCTCCAGCTCTCTATTTCCTTCTACAGTTCATTCAAAGCACAGACTAGAGCGTTTTCCTGTGCATGCTTTATATGGCTAAGCCAGCAACTCTGCATTGTGCTCTGAACAGTGATGACAGGGGGTCGTGGCCTGTGGTCCTGGGCAAGTTTAAAATGACTGGGGATGTGCAAAAGGAGAGGAGGGAGAGCACATTGTAAATTGCAAACAGAAAAAGTATAGGGATGATCGAATACCTGAAATATTTGGCTTCGCAAATATCTGACGAATAGGTCGCTGCTATGCAAATATTCAATGCGCAATGTAAGTCTATGAGAAGACCGAATAGTTCCGAATAGTTGTTATTCGGGTTTCCTATAGAATTACATTGCGCATCGAATATTCGCGAATAGTCGAATAGCGGCGACCTATTCGGCAAATGTTCACGAAGCCGAATATTTGAGGTATTCGATCATCCCTAAAAAAGTACTTATATCAGCTTGTGAAGTTAACCCGAGTGGGTGGTGCAGTGAATTTCAGAGTGCTAGATTTAATGTTAATACATTACTACATTATATCACACACCAGGGGCAGAAATATCATTGGTGCATCCTGTGCAGCCGCACAGGGGGCCAACAGTTCAGGGGCCCATTTCTATCACCAACGCAGGTGGAATTGTGTATTTTGATGAGCTATTGGACTGAAAAGGCCCATGTACTGTTCTTTCATAGGGGCCCTTATCTGTCTATGTCTGCTAGTATGATACATTGGTTTCCTACAGTACATTGAGCCAGCCACTATCAGCACATACAGTTAGGTCCAGAAATATTTGGACAGTGACACAATTTTCGCGAGTTGGGCTCTGCATGCCACCACATTGGATTTGAAATGAAACCTCTACAACAGAATTCAAGTGCAGATTGTAACGTTTAATTTGAAGGTTTGAACAAAAATATCTGATAGAAATTGTAGGAATTGTACACATTTCTTTACAAACACTCCACATTTTAGGAGGTCAAAAGTAATTGGACAAATAAACCAAACCCAAACAAAATATTTTTATTTTCAATATTTTGTTGCGAATCCTTTGGAGGCAATCACTACCTTAAGTCTGGAACCCATGGACATCACCAAACGCTGGGTTTCCTCCTTCTTAATGCTTTGCCAGGCCTTTACAGCCGCAGCCTTCAGGTCTTGCTTGTTTGTGGGTCTTTCCGTCTTAAGTCTGGATTTGAGCAAGTGAAATGCAAGCTCAATTGGGTTAAGATCTGGTGATTGACTTGGCCATAGCAGAATGTTCCACTTTTTTGCACTCATGAACTCCTGGGTAGCTTTGGCTGTATGCTTGGGGTCATTGTCCATCTGTACTATGAAGCGCCGTCCGATCAACTTTGCGGCATTTTGCTGAATCTGGGCTGAAAGTATATCCCGGTACACTTCAGAATTCATCCGGCTACTCTTGTCTGCTGTTATGTCATCAATAAACACAAGTGACCCAGTGCCATTGAAAGCCATGCATGCCCATGCCATCACGTTGCCTCCACCATGTTTTACAGAGGATGTGGTGTGCCTTGGATCATGTGCCATTCCCTTTCTTCTCCAAACTTTTTTCTTCCCATCATTCTGGTACAGGTTGATCTTGGTCTCATCTGTCCATAGAATACTTTTCCAGAACTGAGCTGGCTTCATGAGGTGTTTTTCAGCAAATTTAACTCTGGCCTGTCTATTTTTGGAATTGATGAATGGTTTGCATCTAGATGTGAACCCTTTGTATTTACTTTCATGGAGTCTTCTCTTTACTGTTGACTTAGAGACAGATACACCTACTTCACTGAGAGTGTTCTGGACTTCAGTTGATGTTGTGAATGGGTTCTTCTTCACCAAAGAAAGTATGCGGCGATCATCCACCACTTTTGTCATCCGTGGACGCCCAGGCCTTTTTGAGTTCCCAAGCTCACCAGTCAATTCCTTTTTTCTCAGAATGTACCCGACTGTTGATTTTGCTACTCCAAGCATGTCTGCTATCTCTCTGATGGATTTTTTCTTTTTTTTCAGCCTCAGGATGTTCTGCTTCACCTTAATTGAGAGTTCCTTAGACCGCATGTTGTCTGGTCACAGCAACAGCTTCCAAATGCAAAACCACACACCTGTAATCAACCCCAGACCTTTTAACTACTTCATTGATTACAGGTTAACGAGGGAGATGCCTTCAGAGTTAATTGCAGCCCTTAGAGTCCCTTGTCCAATTACTTTTGGTCCCTTGAAAAAGAGGAGGCTATGCATTACAGAGCTATGATTCCTAAACCCTTCCTCCGATTTGGATGTGAAAACTCTCATATTGCAGCTGGGAGTGTGCACTTTCAGCCCATATTATATATATAATTGTATTTCTGAACATGTTTTTGTAAACAGCTAAAATAACAAAACTTGTGTCACTGTCCAAATATTTCTGGACCTAACTGTATAATATTACTGACAGCAGAGAGGGTCAGGAGAGCAAATACTACATTTTAGAATTGTTAGGAATGAAAAAAAAGTGTGCAGTGATTTATTCAAATTGTAACACAGTCTGTAGATGGAGCATTGTAAGTGGGGCGGGGGGTAGGTGTGGGAAATATGGAGTTCTATCTCTCGAAAAATGTAGTTTAGAGGCACAAAGAGCGCTTACAGGAAGTTTATGACGTAAATAATTAGAAACCACAAGAATCGCTGCAGGCGGCTGAAAGGGAGCTAAAAGTGAAAACAAGGATAACGGCAGAATTATAGGTCTGGGGACTCATTACAGAGCAAACTGTGTTGTTTTTTATTTTAACTTGTGCCAATCAAAACATTTTTAACATTGAGAGCATCCTACTCATTCTTCATTTGATTGACAGACAATTTAGAAAGGCCAATTAAAGGGACCATGTATTTATGGGAATTCTCATTCCTGATTATTGGCCTGTCTAAATAGGGCCTTACACACTTGAAGGGCACATTTAATATTGAGAATCATGTCTAATCTGAAGGCAGGATAATATAGCAGAAGAAAACCAATACAATTAATACAGAGCATTTAAAAGTTTACACACTCCTGGTAGAATGCCAGATTTTTGTCATTTAAAATAAATTGATACCAAGAAAAATCATTCCAGAACCTTTCCCACCTTTAATGTCACCAATAATCTGTAGAAATCATTGAAAAATAAACTGAAATCGCCTTGGAGGATAAAATTAAAATAACAAAACTAAAATAATATGGTTGTATAATTATTGAAGTAATCATCACTTCAATTAAAAGTTCTACAGCACAAGTGAGAATTAAAGAAATACACCATGTGCAGAATTTTTAGGCAAGTTGTATTTTAGAGGATTTTTTTTTATTATTGATCAACAACTATGTTCTCAATCAACCCAAAAGACTCATAAATATCAAAGCTTATTATTTTTGGAAGTTGGAGTGGGGTTTTTTTTATTTGGCTATCTTAGGAGGATATCTGTTTTTGCAGGTAACTATTGCTGTGCAGAATTATATAGCCACCTTTCTTTATGATGACACTCAACAGCCTACCTTCCATAGATTGTCAGTTGCGTGATCTGTTTACGATCAACATTGCATGCAGCAGCCACCACAGCCTCCCAGACACTGTTCCAAGAGGTGTACTGTTTTCCCTCTCTGTAGATCTTACATTTTATGAGGGACCACAGGTTACCTTTTAACCTGATCTCATCCTACATGATAATAACAATAGTGTTTGGAGATAAATTATACAATATGTTTTGTGGTTTTTCCACAGCTACAAGTTAAATATAACCTGTCATGAAAAACATTGCTAATAACCTACAGATTTCTGGTTAAACTGCAGGTTAATAGTGTGTGGCTGCCACTCTGAGAGCCCTGCTGCTGGGTGTTAATGAACTTTATTCCTCCTGGCAGCTTGGGCTGTCAGTCATAGTGGTGCAGCCAGCACGCTTTCAGTTATTGCTCAGTGCATAGAGAGCGGTGGCTGTAACTATGCCCCTGTACTGACTGACAGCCAGCTCAGCATTGTATCAGTAAAGAGCGAGCTGTCAGTCGGGGGCGTGGTTACAGCCGCCACTCACAATGCAAAGAGTGGTGACTGAAACTGCTTTCACCTCACCTTCATGACTGAAAGCACATCTGCCAGGAAGAATAAAGATAATTTCTTCCCATGTGGCAGCTGTATGGCATTAGACTACTATTAAACTGCAGATTAACTCTGTATCCCATTACCCTGAGTCATTTGGGCAGTCAAGCATCTTGGCTGAGTAACAGAGTAATCTTTTGAAAATATGTCCATTCCCTTTGATTGATCTCTAAACAGCCTGATGATGGCAGATGTCTGAAATCCAACACATCCTCTTGTAGGGTCTAGGCTCAGAACATCTCTGTCATCTACAGTGAGCAGTAGGTGATTTGGAGACTCTACCAACGTTCTTGACTGCCCTGATGACTAGTGGTAATTGTTTTACACACAGAGAGTTACGTTTTTAATTTCTAAGTATAGCAAAACACATAATGTAGCTACAAGCACTAGAGATGAGCGACCTTTGGAAGTTCAGTTCGGCAGGTACAGTAAAACCTTAAAAAGTTTGGTTTGTGACCGCAACTTGATCTTAACCTCAATGGAAGTTGGGCAGTTTGTGGCTCCACCCACATGCTGCTAGTCATAAGCAGAACACTTCGGAAGAAGGTGGGCAGGGTTTTTGAAATTTTTTCTTTTTTTGTGTGCACACTACATCTGATTAAGTTGATTTTACCCCCAATGCGTGCCGTTAAACCACTGCAAGTGGCTCGCACAGGGATGAGCATCACTCATACCTAATCACAGTGCTGCTTGCTTAAGCAGCTAGCACTTGTAACTCACTTGAACTTCGAACCATGAACTTTGTATTATTGGTAGTCGGTTTCCGAACCCGAACCTCAAGTTCACTCATCTCTAACAAGCACCATTGTTATTACAATGTAATTGTCTGCAGGAGCAAGAGGTTAAGTTCATCGACAATTTTCTGATGTCAGGTTCCCTTAAATTCTGGTACAGCAATCAAGGGGGCTAGTACTCAGTAATTGACACACTCCCATGTACGATTGTGCACACAGGAACAGATGTTGGTCAATATTTAGGACAACCTACTGGACACCTGTGCAAAGAAGAGAAGTAGAAGAATTAAAATTAATATATTACAGGTTGTCCTAATTAATTTTCAACAAATATTCATTTTAAGGTTTATCTTTAGCTTTGTGACGTTCTATTCTTTTCTAGTGCTTTGCAAGGATATGCTCCTTCACTAATGTCAAACTATCAAATAACTTCATGCAGGATCTTATACCATTCCAGTACTGCCACATTGATGAAGTTGGTTAACATTTTTAGAAATGTTGCATTTATTAATTATATTTATTAATATTAATATTGCCTATTCTTTAACCAGACAGTCATGTGTCATGTACAAGTGCTTTACTCACCGTTACCCGCCCCGTTTCCCTGTCACAGGAGTCTCTCTCCCCTGGCCCCTTGCCTCCGGCATCGGTGCCTGCTCAGACTTCTCCTCTACCTTACCTCACAACTGCTCTGGCGTCCCTGTGACCCATTCCACCCCTTTGCAGCAATTTGGTCGGGTTTATATTTAATTTTCCCTGAACCCCACTGGGTATTGATACTGCCTTGCCTCCTCTTTCTTTTTCTATTTATTGCATCAATTTTTGATCTTATTCTTCAGGATTATGCCATCAGCATTGCAGGTATTATTGAGTAGTATAGTGACCTCTCTGTTATTCACATTGTCCTTCCGTGTGATTTGTTTATAGGAATGTATTATTGCTGCTATTGAAGTGTTTTATTGGGGTTTGAACTTTTGTAACTCATGGTCTCACTTTGCATTTATTATAATATGGGGCTATTCCACATTATGGGTTTCTGGTTGTGCAGCCTTGTATTTTAATTGTTTTTATTGGTGTTCAATAAAGGTTTTCTATTCATTTTGTTATTTGGGTTGTGCTCATTTTATGTGCAACATCTTTTTTCCTCGCCTCATGTACAAGTGCATCTCAATAAATTAGAATATGATAAAAAGGTTAATTTGTTTTGGTAATTCAATACAAAAATGGAAACACATACTGTATATTATATAGAAAAAATAAAAAGTAATCCAGCTCACCACACATGGAGTTAATCCTGGGATGGTGCACGTATAGGGAGGCAAATCAAATCCAAATTCAGATGAAGCAGGAAAGAGCCAGCATCCAAGTCCACATACAGTAAAACTTCGATTTATTTAGAAATTCATGTTAAAAAACACATCCATAAAAACCCATCATTGATCTTATCAAATTTTCAGATAATGAGACATATGGCACTTTAAAAGACAAGATTAACACTTAAGGCTGCTTTACACGCGTCGATATCTCGTGCGATTGCATTTGCGATCGCACCCCCCCCCATCGTTTGTGCAGCACGGGCAATTTGTTGCCCGTGTCGCACAAAGTCAGTACTACCTGTCACACATACTTACCTTCCAAATGACCTCGCTGTAGGCGGCGAACATCCACTTCCTGAAGTGGAAGGGATGTTTGGCGTCACAGCGACGTCACACAGCGGCCGGCCAATAGAAGTGGAGGGGCGGAGATTAGCGGGACGTAAACATCCCGCCCACCTCCTTCCTTCTGCATTGCCGGCGGCCGCAGGTAAGCTGCAGTTCATCGTTCCCGGGATGTCACATGGAGCGACGTGTGCTGCCTCAGGAACGATGAACAACCGGAGCACAGAAGGATGTTCAATTTTTTTAAAATGAGCGACGTGTCAACGAGCAACGATAAGGTGAGTATTTTTGCTCATTCACAGTCGCTCATTTGTGTTACACGCTACGATATATCAAACGAGGCCGGATGTGCGTCACTAACGAGTCACGACGTGACCCCGACGACATATCGTTTGATATATCGTAGCATGTAAAGCCCGCTTAACCTGTCCAAATTGGAGGATGCAATTACTGCTGTGAAGGAGAGGAATATTAAAAGGGTGGCACGGTGGCTCAGTGGATAGCACTGCAGTCCTGCAGCGCTGGGGTCCTGGGTTCAAGGACACCATCTGCAAGGAGTTTGTATGTTCTCCCCGTGTTTGTGTGGGTTTTCTCTGGGTACTCCGGTTTCCTCCCACACTCCAAAGACATACAGATAGGGACTCTAGATTGTGAGCCCCAATGGGGACAATGTTGCCAATGTATGTAAAGCGCTGTGGAATTAATAGCACTATATAAATTAATAAAATTAT
This sequence comes from Anomaloglossus baeobatrachus, assembly GCF_048569485.1. Lineage (NCBI taxonomy): Eukaryota > Metazoa > Chordata > Amphibia > Anura > Aromobatidae > Anomaloglossus > Anomaloglossus baeobatrachus. The sequence goes on along the minus strand of NC_134353.1, from coordinate 498,000,049 downwards.
TATCAATTAATTATTACTGTGGACTTTGAAACTAACCAACTGGCAGTCTAACAAAATGAGACATTTCTCAGGTCCCAGATCTATCCTGAAACATAATAAACGTTATAATGTTAATAGAGACAGCTTTTCCTGTACAGAGATAGAATCCTCTGATTGTATCACAGATGTGTTTCTGATTCTGATATGGCAACAACTTCTAATGGAAAACAAATGGGGAACACAAAAAACTTCCAGGCCAAATTCCCCAAAAATTAAAAGAAAAAAGGAAAAGGAGGCGACGAGCAGGGCGAAAGCACCCTCATAAATGGAATTTACAATCATCGCACCAGGAGCGGGAATTATTAAAGGATAATCAGAATCTTACTGTTCTTAATTTATCAGCTACTATTTTGGACATTGAACAAATGGATTTATTGAAGAAAGGGCTCAATTTTGTACCTAGTAGCAGATTTAATGTCTTTGAAACAATTATGGATGTGAATAACTTCATACGCAGGCTCACTGTAAAAAAAGCATTTTTATAATGAGGAATCTATTGATGATCCCAGTCACTGACCTTGTACATGATGTTGATTTTGTCCCTTTGTCCTTCACAGAGCAGATTTCATTGCAACATTTACAAGATCTTTCTGATTTGGGGGGATGTATTTAGATATTTTTTTTAGGCGTGTTCCTAACAGTAAATATTATCCTCTTCAATCCAAATATGCGGCTATGGATGATTTTCAGAATATCGTAGAGGAAGAATTAATAAAATTGTCTAAAATGAATAGGAACATACACCCTAATCTATCTGTTCAAGAGAGATCTGCTCTGCGGGACGTACGGGACAATATGAACATCACTATTAGAAATTTTGATAAAGGTAGTTTGGTCGTTGTATTAGACACTGGTCTCTATAAAAGAGAGCTTAGTGATATGTTGAGTGACAGACAGTACAACACATAAAAAAAATCCCACTGACCCTACTAATTCTGTTAGAACTGCTTTGCAACATGTTTTAGATGAGGGTTTACATCTTGGAATTATCAATCATAAAAAATATGAGTTCCTTAACCCAAAATTTCCCTTAATTCCATTGTTTCATGCCCTACCCAAAACCCATAAGGGCTCGTTTCCACCTAGTTTCAGGCCGATTGTGTCTGATATTGATTCCCTTCTTGAGCACCTCTCTGAGTGGTGGGATACTAGGTTGCAGACTTTGTCTCATGTGTCACCCAGCTATATACAACATTCAAAACATATTCTCAATATTTTTTCGGATTTTTCCTGGAACGAATATTATAGCTGGGTGATACAGTTAGGTCCAGAAATATTTGGACAGTGACACAATTTTCGCGAGTTGGGCTCTGCATGCCACCACATTGGATCTGAAATGAAACCTCTACAACAGAATTCAAGTGCAGATTGTAACATTTAATTTGAAGGTTTGAACAAAAATATCTGATAGAAATTGTAGGAATTGTACACATTTCTTTACAAACACTCCACATTTTAGGAGGTCAAAAGTAATTGGACAAATAAACCAAACCCAAACAAAATATTTTTATTTTCAATATTTTGTTGTGAATCCTTTGGAGGCAATCACTGCCTTAAGTCTGGAACCCATGGACATCACCAAACGCTGGGTTTCCTCCTTCTTAATGCTTTGCCAGGCCTTTACAGCCGCAGCCTTCAGGTCTTGCTTGTTTGTGGGTCTTTCCGTCTTAAGTCTGGATTTGAGCAAGTGAAATGCATGCTCAATTGGGTTAAGATCTGGTGATTGACTTGGCCATTGCAGAATGTTCCACTTTTTTGCACTCATGAACTCCTGGGTAGCTTTGGCTGTATGCTTGGGGTCATTGTCCATCTGTACTATGAAGCGCCGTCCGATCAACTTTGCGGCATTTGGCTGAATCTGGGCTGAAAGTATATCCCGGTACACTTCAGAATTCATCCGGCTACTCTTGTCTGCTGTTATGTCATCAATAAACACAAGTGACCCAGTGCCATTGAAAGCCATGCATGCCCATGCCATCACGTTGCCTCCACCATGTTTTACAGAGGATGTGGTGTGCCTTGGATCATGTGCCATTCCCTTTCTTCTCCAAACTTTTTTCTTCCCATCATTCTGGTACAGGTTGATCTTTGTCTCATCTGTCCATAGAATACTTTTCCAGAACTGAGCTGGCTTCATGAGGTGTTTTTCAGCAAATTTAACTCTGGCCTGTCTATTTTTGGAATTGATGAATGGTTTGCATCTAGATGTGAACCCTTTGTATTTACTTTCATGGAGTCTTCTCTTTACTGTTGACTTAGAGACAGATACACCTACTTCACTGAGAGTGTTCTGGACTTCAGTTGATGTTGTGAACGGGTTCTTCTTCACCAATGAAAGTATGCGGCGATCATCCACCACTGTTGTCATCCGTGGACGCCAAGGCCTTTTTGAGTTCCCAAGCTCACCAGTCAATTCCTTTTTTCTCAGAATGTACCCGACTGTTGATTTTGCTACTCCAAGCATGTCTGCTATCTCTCTGATGGATTTTTTCTTTTTTTTCAGCCTCAGGATGTTCTGCTTCACCTCAATTGAGAGTTCCTTAGACCGCATGTTGTCTGGTCACAGCAACAGCTTCCAAATGCAAAACCACACACCTGTAATCAACCCCAGACCTTTTAACTACTTCATTGATTACAGGTTAACGAGGGAGATGCCTTCAGAGTTAATTGCAGCCCTTAGAGTCCCTTGTCCAATTACTTTTGGTCCCTTGAAAAAGAGGAGGCTATGCATTACAGAGCTATGATTCCTAAACCCTTTCTCCGATTTGGATGTGAAAACTCTCATATTGCAGCTGGGAGTGTGCACTTTCAGCCCATATTATATATATAATTGTATTTCTGAACATGTTTTTGTAAACAGCTAAAATAACAAAACTTGTGTCACTGTCCAAATATTTCTGGACCTAACTGTATGTGATATTCAAAGTTTGTATACCTCTATCCTGCACGATTTTGCCATTTTAGCTCTGAAACATTCACTACAGAAATATAGTAATTTTTCTTAGGATTTGCAATATTTTTTGTTGGAGACAACAAGGTTTTTGCTCAAAAATAATTTTTTCATGTTCTTGGGGAACTTTTACATTCATTTACAATACATGGATGTGTGATGGGTGCCAGATTTTCTCCATCTCTTGCGAATATTTTCCTTACATGGTGGGAGGAGGAATATATTTTTTCTGTTAAAAATCCGTTTATCATGAATGTCGCAATATTTTATAGATATATTGACGATATTATATTCATTTGGAATGGATATGAAATCGATATTGATAAATTTATTTTCTATATTAGAAATAATCCATTTAACCTCGATTTCACTTTTAAACATAATAGGAAAAGTATTTAATTTTTGAACATTCAATTTTCTTCCAATCCTCTTAAGCACAAAATTAATTGTAATATCTTCAGAAAAGCATCCACTGGCAATTCACTCCTCCATGACAAGAGTTGTCACCCTAAGCATGTTATTAACAATATCCCTACTGGGGAATTTATTAGAGCTAAACGTTGTTGTACCACTGAATCTGCTTTTTCTAGTGAATGCAGAGCTATAGAGGATAGATTTACCAACAGGGGTTATTCCAGGGCAGTAATGAAGGGCGGCACGGTGGCTCAGTGGTTAGCACTGCAGTCTTGTAGCGCTGGGGTCCTGGGTTCAAATTCCACCAAGGACAACATCTGCAAGGAGTTTGTATGTTCTCCCCGTGTTTGCGTGGGTTTCCTCCGGGTACTCCGGTTTCCTCCCACACTCGAAAAACATACTGATAGGGACTCTAGATTGTGAGCCCCAATGGGAACAGTGTTGCCAATGTATGTAAAGCACTGTGGAATTAATAGCACTATATAAACGAATAAAATTATTATTAATTATTATTATTATCCATAATGCCAAGGAAAAAACTAATGAAAAAAATAGGGAACAATGTTTGCCTAAAAAAATCGGAATTAGATTCTAAAGTGAATAAATCAGTAGTATTTTTTACCAGATTTAATCTGGATTACTATTCCATTTTGGACATTGTAAAATAATCTTTACCTATTTTGAATACTGATCGGATTATTAAGAATATTCTGGAAAATGGGGTTAAGTTTGTCTCTAAGAGAAACTGCACCATTGGTTCTATTCTATCCCCTAGCGATTATGCTAACAAAGGCTTCTCACAAAATAATAGCAAAAAAACCTGGCTCTCTACTGTGGGTTCTTTCAAGTGTGGTAAAAAATTGTGCGGTTTGTGCAAACATATGGATAGCACCAAGAAATTTACTTCATGTGTTTCTAAGAAAGAGTTTCTAATAGGATCATTTATTAACTGTGGATCTAGCGGTGTGATTTATTTAATCACCTGCAGTATATGTAAAAAGCAGTATGTGGGGAGCACAAGCCGCACATTAAGACACAGATTTTCTGAGCATCTTTGTGATGTCAATAATACCAGCAGCAGTGGTCCTTCAAGAGCCTCACAACATTTTATTCATGTCCACAATGGAAATTCTTACTCTTTTAGAGTCATTGCAATTGAAAAAAATCAGTATTTCTAAGAAGTGGGAATCCTGTAGATTTGCTACACATGAAAGAAGCTAAATGGATTTTAATGCTGTATAATAGAATACCTTTAAGATTGAATTTAAGAAATGAATTAAATAATAGTTATTGATTTTTTTAGACATACTTATTGTTCCAATCCTGCTTCTTGTAGTTTTTTCAACACATGTCTCTTTATACTGATTGCGATGTCCAGATGATTAGCCTTTTCCATGTAATTTCCGGTAATGTTCTTTTTAAACCTGTTTTGCACTTACTGTGATAGCTGACTAAGGACGCAAGACGTCCGAAACACGTCTTCTGTACCATGTTACCATGATGGGTTTTTATGGATGTTTTTTAACATGAATTTCTAAATAAATCGAAGTTTTACTATATGTGGATTTGGATGCTGGATCTTTCCTCTTTTATCAGTATATTATATAGAGTAATTGCAAACAGAGTGATTGATTTCAAGTGTTTATTTCTGTCAAAGCAACCTGGGCTTCTATAACACCTCAGCAGTACCACAGGCTGCTCGCCTCCATGCCATGCCGCACTGATGCAGTAATTCATGCAAAAGGAGCCCCAACCAAGTATTGAGTGTATTTATTGCACATACTTTTCAGTAGCCAACATTTCTGAGTGTAATATAATTTTTTCAGTTGTTCTTATATAATATTTTCATTTTCTGAGATAATGACTTTTGGGTTTTCATTGGCTGTCATCCATAATCATCAACATTAACAGAACTAAACACTGGAAATAGATCACTCTATGTGTAATGTCTATATAATATATGCGTTTCCCTTTTTGTATTGAATTACTGAACTAAATTAACTTTTTGAGGATATTCTAATTTATTGAGATGTGCTTATATATGTGGAGAATAGAGTAAGCAGCTGTGAAACATTTCTAGCAATTTCCTCCCTAGCTAGAGGACATTAGGATTAAGTGCTTCAATTCAACATTGGGAGGTCTGCACATATAAGATAATCAAATAATCCCCCAAAATTGGCTGGTTTGGCCGATTTCAATGTATAAGACGCTTTACTTTTGCTGTTATGGTTGATATGGCTACATTGTGTTCCATTGGTAATGTGCCAAAGTTGATCTAGGCATATGGAAAGGTTAATGAGCCTATGTTTCCAGAACTCCAAAGTTTATATAGAATGAAAGGTGAACTATGGAATTAGGCGTAACATTCACACCCTTCATACATAGCAATGTAATGCATTAGATAGCTTTCATCCTCCTCGTTTTATCTGTGAGAACAGTCACAGGTGACATATTGATAAAACATTATATACCTTGCGTTACATTCCTATGTTTACAAAGATTGGACTCAGAGGGATAAAATATATTACACTGTTTTACATCAATTTTACTGACTACAAGATAACATGTGACCTTTATGATTGGTGTGCTGAAACCAAATATCCCACCCATTTCCTCCAGTCAAGTCTATTTTTTCTGCAAAATAATGTAAACTAGGAAACTCTTACAGTAATAATGTAACATATATAATTATTATTATATTTTATAGATATGCTCAATACATAAAAATGCTGAATATGGCATTGGTATAAATAATAGGAAGACTGCTTAATAAAATCAGCCATCAAGTGCAGCCAAAGATGCAGGCTCAATGAGTGAGCCCGCATCCAAGGCAGGGACATGGCCAATGATGTAAATATGCCATCGATTGTGAAAGGGTTAGCAACTTTAGTCAATCATTTCTCATTTTTAAAAAAATGTATTGTATTGCATATTGACTACATGACTTCATATCTGGACTCAGCACATTGCATTTAGGTAAAATCAGCAAAAATACATAGGGCAGCAGATTTTTTTCCAATGTAGACCAGTGTTATTGCTCTTTGAAGGGCATAAAATGGAATGTAATGCCTGCTTTACACACTTCAATAGATCTTTCAATCCATCGTCGGGGTCAAGTTGTAAGTGACGCACATCCGGCATCGTTCGTGACATATTTGCGTGTGACACCTACGTGCGATCAAGATTGAACGCAAATACGGTGACCGCATACACGTCGTTTATTCCTCATACATTGGACGTTTTGTTGTACGAACCTAGTCAATTGAAACGTGTGACATCCCTCATACGATTTTGATGTATGAGGCTATGTGCGCAGGTGTGCGCTCTGCACCACAGCTTAAAAAAGGTCCGCTTCAGAGCGCAGCTGAAAAGCTGCGTTCTGAAGCGCCTCACAATGTCTGTCATTCACTAATCTCTGTCAGTCGGTCACTATCTCTGTCCCTCTCTCTCTGTCCATGTCAGTCTATCCCTCTTACCCCCTCTCTCATACTCACCGATCCCCGATCCCCGGCGCTGCACGGCATTCACACTGCTCCGGTGGCTTTTACTATTTTGAAAAAGCTGGCCGCTCATTAAACAATCTTGTATTCCCTGCTTTCCCCGCCCACCGGCGCCTATGATTGGTTGCAGTGAGACACGCCCCCACGCTGAGTGACAGGTGTCTCACTGCACCCAATCACAGCAGCCGATGGGCGTGTCTATACTGTGCAGGGAAATAAATAATTAAAAAAAACGGCATGCGGTCCCCCCTCATTTTAATACCAGCCAGATAAAGCCATACGGCTGAAGGCTGGTATTCTCAGGATGGGGAGCTCCATGTTATGGGGAGCCCCCCCAGCCTAACAATATCAGCCAGGAGCCGCCCAGAATTGCCGCATACATTAGATGCGACAGTTCTGGGACTGTACCCGGCTCTTCCCGACTTGCCCTGGTGCATTGGCAATCGAGGTAATAAGGAGTTATTGGCAGCCCATAGCTGCCAATAACTCCTAGATTAATCATGGCAGGCGTCTCCCCGAGATACCTTCCATGATTAATCTGTAAGTGACAGTAAATAAACGCACACACCCGAAAAAATCCTTTATTAGAAATAAAAAACACAAACATATACCCTCGTTCACCACTTTAATAAGCCCGAAAAAGCCCTCCATGTCCGGTGTAATCCAGGATGGTCCAGCGTCGCTTCCAGCTCTGCTGCAGGGAGGTGACCGGAGCTGCAGAATACACCGCCGCTCCAGTCACCTCCACACGGCAACTGAAGAAAGCAGCGCGATCAGCTGAGCTGTCACTAAGTTTACTCGCTGTCACTGGATAGAGCGGTGGCCGCTGTAAGTCACACTATTATGAAATTTCAGCGTATAGTGTACGGGAACAGCGCATTCAGATAATTTCTGCTGGGATAATGGCCACACACACAGCTAAGTGGACTTTTAGCCAGAGAAGCAACGGCATGTGTGATAAGATGTCCATGTCACATGTCCCTGCATTATAAAAAGGGGGAAATGCCCGTCCGGACGCCATTATCTGCCTTCTGCGTCTGGGTGTCAGTCACCGCTGGTGTAGCCTCTGTCTCCGATACTGCTGTGTACGCTCTACACACAGCGCTATACAGAATAGGGATAGAAGTTTCTATTAGCCCTTGTAAGGGCTAATAACAGCAGTCTCAGAGCCATAGGTGACAGTCAGGTCAGTTGAAACAGATTTTAACAGCTACAGAAGATAACAGCATCTGTATAGCTAAACTCAGGGACTTCCTCGCTGCATTTCCCCATTAGGAGGGATAGAAAGTGAGGCTTCCTTTCCTGTACACTGACCCAAAACCCTGCCACTGTACCTCCTGCCCTTTTCAAACTCAAGCTCATTGTTACTAAGCCATTATACTAGCAAACACTGAGTAAACTTAGTGGCATCCTAAAAGTGGCTGTTGGACTTCCATTATTGTCCCACTAGTGCAAATCTATTTGCAGCACCACTGCATTGCACACTCAAACTCATAGTTACTAAGCCATTATACTAGCAAACACTGAGTAAACTTACTGGCATCCTAAAAGTGGCTGTTGGACTTCCATTATTGTCCCACTGGTGCAAATCTATTTGCAGCACCACTGCATTGCACACTAAAACTCATTGTTACTAAGCCATTATACTAGCAAACACTGAGTAAACTTAGTGGCATCCTAAAAGTGGCTGTTGGACTTCCAGTATTGTCCCACTGGTGCAAAGCTATTTGCAGCATCACTGCATTGCACACTCAAGCTCATTGTTACTAAGCCATTATACTAGCAAACACTGAGTAAACTTAGTGGCATACTAACAGTGGCTGTTGGACTTCCTTAAGTGTCCCACTAGTGCAAATCTATTTGCAGCACCTCTGCATTGCACACTCAAACTCATTGTTACTAAGCCATTCTAATAGCAAACTATGCTGCCAGTTTAAGGGCCGTAGTTGCATTGTCAGGGATAGTTATTGTTGTTTATTCTGCTGTTAATAAAGATAGACCACCGCTGCAATCTACACCACCTCTCAATTTTTACTACCACATTTTAAGTGCACAATCTTGTCGCAATCAAAATAAGTGGCAAAATGACAGATGCTGGTGGAAAGGGGAAGAGGCGTGTTGGAAAAGGAAAAAAAGGGTTTGTCCGTGGGAAGGTGGCAAAGCTCCATAAACATCTGCTGAAGATAGACCATCTTCCAGCAAAAATAAGATGTCTACTACTTACCGTGGACAATCCGATGTGCTCCCTTTTTCACGGACACGAACAACTGGAACAAAGGTAGATGATGGCCAAAAAAAGAAAATGCTTGAATGGATCTCAAGTGGTCCAACAAGTGCCCTCTCCGCCACCTCAACTACCGCATCCAAAAAACACCAGTCCTCTGAGTTGTCATCCCAATCACACTTGCTTTCTCCCAGCTCTGAAGTCTGCATCCGCCCTGCATAGTATAGTTGAACTGAGATGGCTGAGTCTGCAGAGCTGTTCAGTCACACTATAGCCTGGGAATCAGAGGTCTGCTCCCAAGCTAAAGTGAGTACAGACCAGGAAATGGTCTGCAGTGATGCCCAGAACCTTTGTGACTCTGATTCAGGCCGTGAGGACCAAGTTTCTGAGCATAATGTTGACCCTTATTCACAAACTGTAACACCTGTTGTTATAGACAATGAGGAACATACTGATGATGATGAGACGCAGATAAAAGATTGGGATGACAACTTAAATATTCGGTCAGGGCAAGAAGAGGCTCGGTCTGAGGGTGAGGGAAGTGCAAACACAACAATTGATGAGGAAGTTCTAGATCCCACCTACTGTCAACCCACAGTCAGGCACTCGAGGAGGTCAACAGAGGCGGTGGAGGAGGATGCAACTGACGACGAAGTTACCTTGCGCCTTCCTGGACAGAGTCGGAGTACTGGTAGCACGTCTACAACTGCATCCTCAGCCACCACTGTGCCTCTGAGCACTAGTCGGGATGGATCAGCAGGTCGCATGTCCTCTAAGCCTTGCTTAGCCTGGTCCTTTTTTGACATAGCAAAAGATCGCCCAAATTATGTGATCTGTAAAACTTGTCATGATTCTGTTAGTAGAGGGCAAAACCTCAACAGTTTGACAACTTCTTCCATGAATCGTGACATGAATAAATATCATATGTCCCAGTGGGAAGCTCACCGTGCTGCAATGCGGCCTAGCGGAGCGAACCATCCACCGCCTGCCCCTTCCAGTGCATCCGCGCGCTCTTCATCTTCTAGGACTGTGGGGACAGCTGTCACACCTGGTTTTCCACGCACAACTTCCACCACTGTAACCGCAACAGGCAGTTTGCTTGGTAGGTCGTCAGTTGGTTTGGAAGGGGAAACAAGTGCGTGTGTACAGCTCTCTCAGACATCGATAGCACCAACGTTGGATGAAGGCAACATCATGTCTACGCCTGCACTTTCCTCACAAACCTGCATTTTTCCAGGGACACCCTACTCAACACCGTCTACACACAGCAGCCAGATCTCTGTCCCTCAGATGTGGACAAATAAAAGGCCATTTCCTGCGACCCATGACAAAGCTAAGAGGTTGACTTTATCCCTCTGTAAGCTCTTGGCTACCGAAATGCTGCCTTTGCGCCTGGTGGACACACAGGATTTTAGAGACTTTATGTCTGTCGCTGTGCCCCAGTACCAGTTTCCCAGTCGCCACTACTTCTCTAAGAAAGGTGTGCCTGCGCTACACCAGCATGTCGCACACAACATCACCACTTCCTTGAGAAACTCTGTGTGTGAACGGGTGCATTTCACCACCGATACTTGGACCAGTAAACATGGACAGGGACGTTACATGTCGCTGACTGGGCACTGGGTAACTATGGTGATAGTTTGTGAAGGGTCTGCTGCACAAGTCTTGCCGTCCCCACGACTTGTGTGTCAATCCTCTGTCTGTCCAAGTTCCGCCCCTGCTTCTGCCTCCTCCACCTCGTCTGGGTCCTCCACCTCCGCCCCAAGCCTGCCTGGTCAGGCCACCAGCGTTCTCACTGCGCAGAAGGAATCACGCACCCCTCATTACTATGCTGGCAGCAGAGCGCAATGGCATTAGGCGGTCTTTAGCTTGAAATGTCTTGGAAATAAAGTCACACAGCGGCTGAGTTGTGGGCAGCTCTGGAGACTGAGTTTAATAAATAGTTGTCTCCACTCAAACTGCAGCCTGGTAAGGCCGTGTGCGACAATGCTGCAAACCTGGGTACGGCCCTTTGCCTGGGCAAGGTGACACACGTGCCTTGTATGGCTCACGTGTTGAACCTTGTTGTCCAGCAATTTTTAATACACAATCCCAGGCTAGATGGCCTTCTGAACAGGGCACAAAAACTGTCTGCTCACTTCCGCCGTTCTACCACCGCTGCTGAGCGACTTGCATCGCTCCAGAAGTCTTTCGGCCTGCCGGTTCATCGCCTGAAATGCGATGTGCCGACACGCTGGAATTCGACTCTCCACATGTTACAGCGACTGTGGCAGCACCATCGAGCCCTGGTGCAATACGTCATGATGTATAGCCTGGGCCAACGAGATGCAGAGGTGGGGCAGATCACCCTGATGGAGTGGTCTCAGATCAAGGACCTATGCACCCTTCTGCACAGTTTCGACATGGCGACGAATATGATTAGCGCTGACAATGCCATTATCAGCATGACAATTCCAGTCATTCACATGCTGGAGCACACGCTAAACACTATTCAGTGTCAGGGGGTGGGACAACAGGAAGGGGAGGAACTACGGGAGGATTCATATGCGCAAGAGACAACAACATCACCAAGGTCCAGACGTTCATTATCACAAACACGGCAGGCATGGGACCATGGGGGACAGGGATCAACAAGGGCACATGGTAGCAGGCAAAATGTTGAGGAAGGTGCAGGAGAAAATGAAGAAATGGAGGACGAACTGTCCATGGACCTTGGTCAAATTTCAGTTGAAAGAGGTTGGGGGGAGATGTCAGAGGAAGAAAGAGCGGTTAGCACCTCTATGCCACAAACACAGCGTGGACTTGGTCCGCATGGCTGCGCAAGACACATGAGCGCCTTCTTGCTGCACTACTTCCAACATGACCCTCGTATTGTCAAAATAAGAAGTGATGATGACTACTGGATTGCCACACTATTAGATCCCCGGTACAAGTCCAAATTTTGTGACATAATTCCAGCCATAGAAAGGGACGCACGTATGCAGGACTATCAGCAAAAGCTGTTACTCGATCTTAGCTCTGCTTTTCCACCAAACAACCCTGGTGCAGGGAGTGAATCTCCCAGTTGTAACTTGACAAACATGGGACGGTCTCGTCATCTTCAACAGTCTATCCGTACCAGCAGCATTGTATCTGGTGATGGTAACAGCAATTTTATTGAATGTTTTCATAATTTTTTTAGACCATCCTTTGCAAGGCCACCAGAGACAACAAGTCTGACACATAGTCAACGGCTGGAGAGGATGATACAGGAGTATCTCCAAATGAACATCAATGCCATGACTTTGCAAATGGAGCCTTGCTCATTTTGGGCTTCAAATCTTGAAAAATGACCAGAGCTCTCCACTTACGCCTTGGAGATCTTGTCATGTCCAGCTGCCAGCGTTGTCTCTGAACGTGTCTTCAGTGCTGCTGGGTGTGTGCTGACAGATAAGCGCACGCGTCTGTCCAGTGACAATGTGGACAGACTAACGTTCATCAAAATGAACAAGTCATGGATCCACAAGGAATTTACTACCCCTGTGATATCCTGGGGAGAGTAAATGCTTGTGGATTTTTAATGTTCTTGATGCAAATCTAGCTGTGAAGTGTACAACTGGGGCACAAGTGCTGCTACTGAAGGGGTGGGTGTGTGTGGGGCCCAATTTTTGGAAAAAAGGGAGACTCCGCTTGGAGTAACCTTGCGGTGTTTTACATGATTTTAGAAGGGCATGCCATGCCTATATCTGTGTCTCATCCTCTTTTCCTTGTAAAGCTGTTTTGTTTTCGCATGAGAATTTGTTCTTGTCACTTTCCCATGTGTTTGTGTTGTGTTGTGAGTTGTTTGTCACCTTTTGGACACCTTTGAGGGTGTTTTCTAGGTGTTTTTATGTGTTTGTGATTGCCTCCCATTTTTTCCTATGCGCTTCGAGTGATTCGCCGAACCGGTTCGCCGAACCGAACTCGAACGAGACCTCCGTTCGGCGAACCGAACTCAAGCCGAACCACAGCCGGTTCAATCATCTCTAATTCTGAGATTGTTTTTTCGTCACATATTGGACTTCATGTTAGTACCAAATTTAGGACAATATTTTTTGTTTATTTATGAAAAAAATTTAATTTTGGCAAAAATGTTGAAAATTTAGCAATTTTCAACTTTTTAATTTTTATACCGTTAAACCAGAGAGTTATGTCACACAAAATAGTTAATAAATAACATTTCCCACTTGTCCACTTTACATCAGCGTGATTTTGGAACCAACATTTTTTTTTGTTAGGAAGTTAGAGGAGTTCAAAGTTTATCAGCGATTTCTCATTTTTACATCAAAATTTACAAAACCATTTTGTTAGGGACCACATCATATTTGAAGTGACTTCGATAGGTCTAGATGACAGAAAATACCCAAAAGTGACACCATTCTAAAAAGTGCACCCTTCAGATGCTTCACATGAACAAAAGCAATGTGGAATGAAAAAAAGCAAAAATTAAATTTTACCTAAAAATGTTGCTCTTACCCAAATTTATTCACTTTTAGAAGAAATAATACAACAAAATGGACCCCAAAACTTGTTACACACTTTCTTATGAACGCGCCGATACCCCACATGTGGTCAGAAACCTCTGTTTGGAGAAATGGGAGGGCTCGCAACAGAAGGAGCAATATTTGAATTTTGGAAAGCAAATTTGGCTGAAATAGCACCATGTTGCATTTACAGGTCCGCTAAGGTACCTAAACAGAAGAATCTCCTCACAAGTGACACCATTTTGGAGACTAGACCCCTCATCGCCTCTATCTAGGGGTATAATGAGCATTTTGGACCCACAAATATTTCATAGATTTTGTTAACGTTACGTTGTCATATTGAAAATGTTAATAATTTTCTCAAAAATGTTGCTTTAGCATCAATTTTCTCACTTTTTCAAGAGGTAATTCCAAAAATTTGACCTCAACGTTTGTTATCCACTTTCTTATGAGCGTGGTGATACCTCGCATGTGGTCTGAAACCTTTGTTTGATCAAATGGGAGGGCTTGGAACGAAAGGAGCAGTATTTGAGTTTTGGAAAGGAAATTTGGCTGAAAAAGATTGCGGGCACCATGTCTCATTTGGAGGTCCCCTAAGGTACCTAAACAGCAGAAACCACTCACAAGTTACCCTATTTTAGAAACTAGGCCCCTCAAGGAATTTATCTAGATGTTTGGTGACTATCCTGAACCCCCAGGTGCTTCACAGAATTTTGTAACGTTGAGCCATGAAAATAAAAAAATAACATTTTACCACAAAATCGTTACTTCAACCAGGTAGATTTTTTTTTAAAAGAGTAAAAGGAAAAAATTCAGCATACAATTTATTGTGCAATTTTTCCTGAGTTTGGCGATACCTTATATGTGGTGGAAATCAACTGTTTGGGCGCATGGCAGGGCTCGGAAGGGAAGGAATGCCATTTGACTGCAAAATTGGCTGGAATCAATAGTGGACCCCATGTTGCATTTAGAGCGCCCCTGAGGTGCCTAAACAGTGAAGTTCCCCAACATTTGGCCCCATTTTGGAAAATAGACCCCTCAAGGAATTTATCTAGATGTTTGGTGACTACCCTGAACCCCCAGGTACTTTACAGAATTTTGTAACTTTGAGCCATGAAAATAAAAAAATAACATTTTACCACAAAATCGTTACTTCAACCAGGTAGCTTTATTTTTTTACAAGAGTAAAAGGAAAAAATTCAGTATAAAATTTATTGTGCAATTTCTCCTGAGTTTGGCGATACCTTATATGTGGTGGAAATCAACTGTTTGGGCGCATGGCAGGGCTCGGAAGGGAAGGAGCGCCATTTGACTGCAAAATTGTCTGGAATCAATAGCGGACGCCATGTTGCATTTAGAGAGCCCCTGAGGTGCCTATACACTGAAGCTCCCCAAAATGTGGCCCCATTTTGGAAAATTGACCCCTCAAGGAATTTATCTAGATGTTTGGTGAGTACCCTGAACCCCAAGGTGCTTCACAGAATTTTATAATGTTAAGCCCTGAAAATAAATAAAAAAAATTTTACCACAAAGTTGTTATTTTAACCAGGTAGCTTTTTTTCACAAAGGTAACAGGAAAAAAATGCATCATAAAATATATTGTGCAATTTCTCATGAGTTCGCTGATACATCATATGTGGTGGAAATCAACTGTTTGGGTGCACGGCAAGGCTCGGAAGGAAAGGAGCACCATTTGACTGCAAAATTGGCAGGAATTATTAGCGAACACCATGCTGCGTTTGGTGACCCCCTGAGGTGCCTAAACAGTGGAGCTCCCCCACAAGTGACCCCATTCTGGAAACTATACCTCTCAAGGATTTTATCTAGGGGTATAGTGTGCATTTGAACCCACATATACTTCATAGAATTTCATAACCTTAGGTAGTCATATTGAAATTTTTGATTTTTTTTTTCAGAAAAATGTTGCTTTAGCACAAAATTCCTCACTTTTCAAGAGGAAATACCAAAAAATGGAGCACACAGTTTGTTATCCAATTTTTTATGACCACAGTGATACCCCATATGTGGTGAAAAAAGCTGTGTTTGGAAAAACAGTAGGGTTCGGAACGGAAGGAGCATGATTTGAATTTTGTAAAAGTTGAAACAAATTGTGGGCATCATGTCGCATTTGCAGGGCCCCTAGGTCACCTATACAGCAGAAACCCCCACAAGTGACCCCATTTTGGAAACTAGACCCTTCAAGCACTTTATTCATTTTGAATCTACAGGTACTTCACAAAAATGTTGTTGTTGCGCCAAATTTCTCACTTTTAGGCTATGTGCCCACAATCTGGCGACAATGTCTAGGATGCAGTGCCAGCCCTCCTGCAGAAATGTGAGTGTTGTCCACGGGAGAACGCAGCTACCTGTGTATACACTCCGGGTTCAAACTGCTGCAGACTTTATTCTTCCTCCGAAGAACACTTTATTCTCTGCAGCATAAATTGACATCCTGCTGCCCAGGAAGCCGCACCACAGGTCAGTTTATGCTGCAGAGAAAAGAAGTGATGTGGGCAGGAGATTTCTAGAAATCCTTCCACTGTGCTTGTACTGCACAACGCAGCGTTATGGACGCAGTGAAAACACTCTGCATCCAAAATGCTGCAAATCCTGATTGTGGGAACATAGCCTAAAGAGCTAGGATCGATGGATGGATGGATAGATGTCTAACACATATATAATGTCCTACCCTCTGCATATTCTAAGCTGGTGCCCGTTAGTGACTTTCATTGTGTTGTGCCTTGTATTTAGCCCAAATATAAATAAATAATTAAAAAAAAATTATGTGGGGTCCTTCCTATTTTTGATAGCCAGCTGGGGTAAAGCAGACGGTTGCAGCCTATAGACCACATCTGGCAGCTTCACCTTGGCTGGTGATCCAATTTGGAGGTCCCCCCCAAGTTGATTTTTTATAATTATTTATAAATGATAAAAAAAGTGGGATCCCCCTCAAATTGGATTACCAGCCAAGGTAAAGCAGACAGCTGTAGCCTGGTATTATCAGGATGGGAAGGGCCATAGTTATTTGGCCTTTCCCAACCTAATAATAGCAGGCCGCAGCCGCTCCAGAAGTGGCGCATCTATTAGATGCGCCAATTCTGGTGCTTCGCCCCAGCTCATCCCATTGCCCTGGAGCGGTGGCAAACGGGGTAATAAATGGGGTTGATGCTAGATGTGTAATGTCACCTGGCAGCAAGCCCAGAGGTTAGAGATCTCACAGCATCTAAACAGATACCCGACATCACTAACCCAGTCAGTAATAGAAAAAAAATAGACGACAAAAAAATTTATTTGAAAAAACACTCCTCACAACATTCCCTCTTTCACCAATTTATTGAAAATAAAAAAAATTCCGGTCCGCCGTAATCCATTTTGGAGGTTCTGGACCTTCTAGAATATGGGGGGCATGCTCAGGGAACGTTTCCCCCATTTTCTGGAAGAGCAAGCTCTTCCTGTGAGCAGTGTGGGTGCAGTAATCTGAGAATACTGCACTCACACTGCCCCAGTCCAACCTAGGGCAGAGTGACCTGCAGTAACCTCATTCCAGAATATGAGGGGCACGCTGAGAGAACATACCCCCATTTTCTGCAACAGCAGGCCCTCCATGTGAGGAGTGTGGCTGCAGATTACTGCACTCACACTCCCCTGGTCCACAGTACAGCAGTTTCAGCAGTAGTGAACTTAGCGTCCCTGCTTGCAGGGAGCCAGCTGACAGCCGCTGTCTGCGCATGCGCCTCCAGCTTTTCAGAGGGAGGCGGAGTGATCGCGGGGACCGGAGCAGCAGCCAGGTACCGGGGAAGACCGGAAGCTGACGGCGGGAGACCTGGCAGGACCTAGGGATGACTTTTCTGTCGCATGTGACATGTCACATGCGACAGAAATGAGGGAAGGAGGATGGATGTGGGCCACGCGCTACTGTGCGCGTCGCCATCTTGCATGCTCCGGAGGAGGAAGGGGGGGCTCTGGACAACCGGAGGGGGCTCGGGGGGACCAGAGAGCTCCGGTGTCCTGGAGGAGGGCTCGGGGAGGACATTTCCCTCCGATCTGAAATGTTTGATCATTTCAGATGAGAAAGAAATCAGTATTATTTGCCATTTTTGTTTTTTTATGTGATTGGCGGTATACGGTGTATACCGGCGATCACATTGTCGGGGTCCAAAAAAAAACACCTCGATTCATAATCTTGGGGGTCTCCGCTACCTCCGGTAGCTGAAACCCCCGAGATTTTCCGTCACTGTAGGGCGCTACAGGCTTTTTCCGGCCTGACGTCTCAAAGCGTCGGAACAGAATAAGTACCCTGTTTTTCCAACGTCTTGAGACGTTAGGCCATCGCTATGGGGTTAATTTTCCTCTGAGCAAATTTTCAGCTTATTCTCCCTCCCAAATAAGGCTAGCAGAATAAACACTTTAGGGAATTTTTAAGACGCTAAATGCACCAGAATTCTGACTTATTTTATGGCCAAAAAATGTCTTCTTTTTAATTTGTGTTTTAGGTTTCTTTCACACATCTGTGCATTAAACGGGGAAGGTACATAAAGCTTTCCGAGTGTCCGTATGTGTGTTCTACGTATGCTGTCCCTGTGCTATCCGTGTGAAATCCAAATAGCGCACGAACAGCATGTGCTGGTATAGTTACCAGTCTCCTGTGCTGCTCTTACTTCAGGGTCCATGGGCAGTGCTTTGAATATGTATGAGAATATTGAGTGTGACCCAGAAGCAACAGCAGAGGCAGAAATAGCAGCTCCGGAGACTGGTAAGTATAAAAATTATTATTTTTTTAAGTGACATGTTTTTTCCAGTACATGTCACACTGATGTCACATGGATCACATCAGTGTGTGGTCCGTATGACACCTGTGCTGCTGGAAGAAAATGAACATGTCGCCGTGTGAAGCACCAGACATACGTGTGCTCCACATGGACACCTGGGCCATGTGAAAACACGAACTTGTGAGTAAATCTATTGAGTTTAATGGGTCTACGATTGCCCATATCTCCGGTACGTGTGAAAACGGACATCACATGTACCACAGACACAGATCTGTGATGGAGGACTTAGACACTTTTTGCTCCATATCCAACAAGGGGGTTTAGCCCCACTGAAAGGGACATGATTTGTCCAAAAATGCCCGTGACCTTGCATGCAACACCTTATTCCAAATAATGAGTCAAAATTGTGGTATAATTTTTTTGCACAAAATTCACCAACTAATAGGTGATGTAAACAGACTATACATTGTTAAATGTGTCTGATTTATCAAATAGCAAAAATGATTATGACATATCTGGAACATTTTAACATTGTTTAGTCTATGTTTTCAATGTCTAAAAATTAGCAAGGAAAAATATTCCCCTTTTGCATATATTCCCATTTCTGACATTTATGACATATCCATAGAATTCCAGTACCACCTCTAAATACATCACATATGTCGAGTATTGCTCCCTGTCCCCTGCACCACAGTGTTACATTTACTCCTATGGGAGTTATAAAGTTAGCAAGCCTTTTATTCTTGCATGCAAAATGGGAATAACGCTTTAAGAATACATAAGGACCAAATACAAATGGTATCTACCCATACCAGAACAAGGTAAAAATTCAGATAATATTACCTCAATTACACTCTAAATTAAAGTGCTTTACATAGATTCCCTTGTACATTAACACAATGGGTGGTCTTTGATGACGAGGTGATGATGTACTGTAATAGAAAAAAAGCACATTAATGCAAAACCACAGAAGAAATTGACATACTTTATATTTATTTATACTTGATACACATTTGTAGATCTAATTGAAAGGGGACCAAGACTGGAAGAGTTGTGGATCATAATTTTAAGGGAACTTGTCACTTTACATAAATACAATATGTCATTTTCTTGACCTGTACTCTTGAAACTATTGTAGTTTGTTTTTGTTCTTCAGCTCACTGTTCCTAAGATATTGTCCACTTCCAGTTTGTAACCCTCTAAGTAAATCTACTCTTATAACCAATGGAGTGCAATCCTCCAGAAGACGTCCAAAATTTGGGATCAAGTCCACTTAACTAGACTAAAATAACGTGGTGGAATTTACGCGGCATATGGGGGAGAGAGGCTGGTTGACTTTGGATGTGGTGCCATGTCCAAGGGGAACCTCAGTGAGCCCAGGCTCCACACCCACCGCTTCGACCAGGTCCCCATTTTCATCGCTACCAGGGGACGCCCATGACACAACCTCCAAGGGTCAGTGCACTGAAGTAACAAGCACTGATCTTGTAAGGCAAAAGTCAATTTAAATTGTTTAAAATATAGAAAAAGTATAGTTTAAAAATGTTTTATGAAAGTTAAAGTAACGTTTAAATAAAATGTGCCCGCAAGGACTTTTGCGTGAACTTTTCAAATATATTTAGCACCAGGTTATGTGCACTTTACATGGACCATAGGTTATGAACTGGCTATAACCACAAACTCTCGCAGTGTACATAGTTACCTCAGTGGTACCAACCCCAGAGTCTGCCTGTTGAGGGGCATGGCTCTGCACCACCAAGGGGGCATGCCTGTTTATGGGACCTCCTCTCCAACACAAAGACGAAGCAGGTAGGCCTGTTTATGGGGCCTATCCTACGCCACCAGGATAAGGAGGACTGTCACCAGAATGGTTTACAGTGGACCAGGCCGAGACCATGTCACCAAAAAGGACTGGAGATCATTCCATATTCGGGTCTTGGGTTAAAGACTCGTGGGTGGTGGGTGGGGGTATGGTACCTGATATGTTTACATGTAAATATCTCCCCTGTGTGGGAAAAACGTGGGTTATGTTTTTCTTCTCTTTGCAGCCCTAAGACGTGCTGTTGATAACCAAGGGGGAATGTGGCACCACTGACCCGGTCAGGCCCCACTGAGCACTTTACCCATGCTGGGACAGTACTTCCAGGTAATCACAAGGGCCAGAACGAGGTGTTTACGCAGTGACTCATAGCAACTTGGTCTTCCACAGCTTTAGAGGGGACCCTTGGGTAGTCTCCAGAGGGGGCTAGATTTCAAATCTTTTCAACAGGTGGATCGGAGGGGCTGGGAGCTAAAGTGCAGAGGTTGTCAGGAAAGGAGGGAGAGAGCCAGTCTGGTAGTGGTGAGCGACTCCAGTTTAACGATCTGCTAAACCTGCCGGTGAGGGGAACTACAAGTACCTCACCAACCTTACAGAATCCTAGCCTCAGCAGAAACTCAGGGACCCATAAGGGGATAGAGCCTGGAGCCATCTCACCTGGTCCATTCTGCTGGCCAAACGGGCCAAACACAGGGGAGAAAAGGCAGTTGCGACTCCCTGGATAGGCGCCCATGTTACTTCACGTCAGGGGGTTATCTGAACACAGAGTGCTAGGAAGGCGAGCTAACAGGTTACCCTCAGACTTGCCTGAAGGAACCTTGGTCTTACCTGGTTAATCACAGCAACGCCCGGGTCAGCTCACAACAACATCTGAGTGAGTAAAAACCAGTTGAAAGACTTTTGGACTCAGCCTGTGTTATTCTGGGACCCATTTCCCTGCTCACCCGAGCCCCTGGGGACTGCCTCACTCACTGGAGGCTACATCACCTGGCTGCAGATCCCATCAGCTCCAGACGCTCGTAAAACCTGCAGCGGTGGTCATCCACATCCCTGACCGCAAGCTGTGAGTGGCGTCACGACACATAAATAAAAACTGACATTACCTGTTTACCCTATTGAAGAAGCCCTGTGGCATCCCTGAAGAGGATCAGCATCCCTGGGCTGTCACATATCCAGCGCTGTTTTCTTCAGCTCTGCTGTCTCCTGCTTCTGACCCCCGCTCATTATGCTCACTGATTATTCACTCCACTGAGGATCTGGCAGCCGGAGCATTGCCGGGTACAGCATCGCCAGGGACAGTACCAGGGACAGCGCCAAGGACAGCATCACTGCATCGCCGTGGACAGGTGAGTATTCAACAAGCAACCAGTGTATGTGCTGTGATGTCCAGAAGGTCATTGGAGTTCCCAATGAACTCTGATGAACCTGTAAAGTCACCATGGGGGGGGGTCATCAGGATGTCATCAGAGTTCATTGGGAACTCCAATGACCTCCTGGACGTCACTCCACACACCCTGCTTGCTGGATACTCACCTGTCACCAACGATGTGGCGAAGGTGTCACCACAATGCTCCGGCTTCCAGGTCCTCAGTACAGTGAATAATCAATGAATATAATGAGCGGGGGTCAGAAGCAGGAGACAGCAGAGCTGAAGAAAACAATGCTGGATACAGGTGAATATAGAAAATCTTTTTATTTCAAAGACCAGTGTTTTCTCTGATACGTGTCACACTGATGTCACACGTATGCAGACACAGATGTCACACGTGTGACACACGCTTGACACATGTGTGACACTAGACACATGCGTGACACAAGTATGACCATACCGATGCATGTGGCTTGTACCTGATTAAACACGGACGTCCGAAAGGGGCCTTAGTCAGGGAGTTGGACCATCCAAAACATTCTGCAGAATGTTTAGGCTCTAGACTAAAGAAAAATAATCAGCTAGCTCCTGGAACCTATTTTTCATGGCACAGAAGGAGAGGAAAAGAAAATCCTTCAATAATTTTCTTAAGATGGTGCTGTAGTCTATTGCAGTGATGTTCCTGGGCTAATAGAAAAATGTAACATGGAGTACAATGTGAGCGAGTGAAGAATCTTAATTGATTCATCCCAAAAAAGTCTGACAGAGGTGTTACTGTAGAAGTGGTTGAGTACCTATGTTGTTTTATGCTATCAACCTGTAATGCGAAAGGTGTTTTATAATACAGTCCCTGACAAAAGTTCTGTCGCTTATCCATGTTATGTTAATAAAAGCTTATAACCTGACTTTAAATTCATCCATTGGTTTCATAAATTACTCTTTTGAAAGCTAAAACCCTCCCAAATTTGGTTTAGGTTATGAAAATAAAGTTGCTGCAAAGGTGAAATATTGATCATTTAATGAACACAGAAAGGTCAGATTTTGGCAAGACAAAAGTTTTTTCGCCTTGTCATATAATGCACCCAATCCTAGTTTACATCATCACCTGTGCTCACTAAATGATCGGTTAATTAGTGGGTGTGTATAAAAAGAAACCTAGCATCCCAGACCTTCACTTGAACTGCAACTTGACTTCTCACAACATGCCAAAAATCAACCCTGCGACCAAAGCCTTGATTATCAAGAGGCTGAAGACCAGATCCACTGCAGAGTTGGCTGGCACCTTTAATGTGTCTCAGCGTCAAGTACAAAGAATCAAATAACGATTTGAAAAGACTGGTGATGTTTTTGACAAGCCCAGGTTCAGCAGACCCCGCAAAGCAACTGCTCAGGAGGAACGTTTGTTGGTTAGAAAATCCAAAGCCAGCCCCTTTTCCACTGCAGCACAGCTCCAAAAGGCCTGGTCACCTCAAGTCCCTGTGTCAACTAGAACAGTTTGTAGGATTCTATCTTGAAATGGCCTGCATGGTCGAATCAGTGCCCAGAAGCCAGCACTAAACAAAAGACAATTAAAAAACCGTGTGGCATTTGATAAGTCACATAGCCTGCTAAACAGATGGATGCTGGAAAAGTGACAGAATGGGGATTTCTCTGTTGAATCTTCAGTTGAATTACACCACAGCCACCGCAAATACTGCAGGAGACCTACTGGAGCCTGTATGGATCCAGAGAACAGTTATGTTTGCTGGTGGAAAGATCATGGTCTAGGGTTACATTCAGTATGGGGGTGTGCAAAACATTTGCAAGGTGGAAGGCAATATCAATAGTCTAAAATATCAAGAAGTATTAGCTACCTCTTACATCCCAATCATAAAAGGGGTCAAATTCTGCAGCAGGATGGTGCTCCATCTCATGCATCCATCTCTACAACAAAGTTCCTCCTGGCAAAGAAGATCAAGGAGGTGCTCAAGGACTGGCCAGCCCAGTCACCAGACATGAACATCATTAAGCATGTTCGGGGTAGGATGAAAGAGGAAGCTTGGAAGACAAAACTAAAGAATCTAGATGAACTCTGGGAGGCATGTAAGACTGCGTTCTTTGCTATTCCTGATGACTTCATCAATAAATTGTATGAATCATTGTTGAACCGCATGGATACAGTCCTTCAAGCTTATGGAGGTCACGCAAAATATTAAATATGGCTCTAATAGCACCACAACTTCATTCACCAATGTTATTCAACATATCTTTGTATTAGAAGTTAATTATTTGTTTGAATTTCACATTACTTTCTGTGGGCGACAAAACTTTTGTTTTGCCAAAATCTGACCTTTCTGTGTTCATTAAATAATCAATATTTCAGCTTTGCAGCAACTTTATTTTCATAACCTAAACCAAATTTGGGAGGGTTTCAGCTTTCAAAAGAGTAATTTATGAAACCAATGGATGAATTTAAAGTAAGGTTATAAGCTTTTATTTATATAACATGGATAAGCGACAGAACTTTTGTCAGGGACTGTAAATGTACACCGTGTGCAGAATTATTAGGCAACTTGTATTTTAGAGGACTTTTTTGTTATTATTGATCAACAACTATGTTCTCAATCAACCCAAAAGACTCATAAATCAAAGCTTAATATTTTTGGCAGTTGGAGTGGGTTGTTTTAGATTTGGCTATCTTAGGAGGATATCTGTTTGTGCAGGTAACTATTACTGTGCAGAATTATTAGGCAACTTAATAAAAACCAAACATGTTCCCATCTCACTTGTTTATTTTCACCAGGTAAACCAATATAACTGCACAAAATTTAGAAATATCCATTTCTGACATGCAAAAGCAAAACCCAAAAAAAATAGTGACCAATATAGTCACCTTTCTTTATGATGACACTCAACAGCCGACCATCCATAGATTCTGTCAGTTGCTTGATCTGTTTAAGATCAACATTGCGTGCAGCAGCCACCACAGCCTCCCAGACATTGTTCCGAGAGGTTTACTGTTTCCCTCCCTGTAGATCTCACATTTTATGTGGGGCCACAGGTTCTCTATGGGGTTCAGATCAGGTGAACAAGGGGGCCATGTCATTATTTTTTCATCTTTTAGACCTTTATTACTGGCCAGCCATGATATGAGTAGTTGGATGCATGTGATGGAGCATTGTCCTGCATGTTTTTCTTGAACAATATCGACTTCTTCCTGTACCACTTCTTGAAGAAGTTGTCTTCCAGAATCTGGCAGTAGGTCTGAGAGTTGAGCTTCACTCCATCCTCAACCCAAAAAGGTCCCACAAGTTCATCTTTGATGATACCAGCCCATACCAGTAACTCACCTCCACCTTGCTGGCGTCTGAGTCGGAGTGGAGCTCTCTGCCCTTTACTGATCCAGCCTCTGGCCCATCCATCTGGCCCATCAAGAGTCACGCTCATTTCATCAGTCCATAAATCTTTGAAAAATCAGTCTTAAGATATTTCTTGGCCCAGTCTTGACGTTTTATCTTATGTTTCTTGTTCAAAGGTGGTCGTTTTTCAGCCTTCCTTACCTTGGCCATGTCCCTGAGTATGGCACACCTTGTGCTTTTTTATACTCCAGTAACGTTGTAGCTCTGAAATATGGCCAAACTGGTGGCAAATGGCATCTTGACAGCTTCACACTTGATTTTCCTCATTTCATGGGCAGTTATTTTGCGCCTTTTTTGCCCAACACCCTTCTTGTGACCCTTTTGGCTATTTGCCATGAAACGCTTGATTGTTCGGTGATCATGCTTCAAATTTTGGCAATTTCAAGACTACTGTATCCCTCTGCAAGACATCTCACAATTTTGAACTTTTCAGAGCGCATCAAATCTCTCTTCTGACCCATTTTGCCAAAGGAAAGGAAGTTGCCTAATAATTAAGCACACCTTATATAGGGTGTTGATGTCATTACAGAGATGCACATCACATGATTTACTTAATTAATAGTTGGCTCTCAAGCCTATACAGCTTGGAGAAGGACAACATGTATACAAATTATCATGTGATCAAAATACTCATTTGCCTAACAATTCTGCATACAGTGTATCTGTCCATCTATCTATTCATCTATCCATCTTTCTATCTATCTATCTATCTATCTATCTATCTATCCATTATCTATCCATTTATTTATCTAGCTATCTGTCTATCCATCTATCTATCCATTATCTATCTTTCCATCTATCCATCTATCTATCTATCAGTCTATCTATCGATCTATCTATCCATTATCTGTCTATTAGTGATGAGCGAGTATGCTTGTTACTACTCGGTACTCGCACGAGTATCACTGTACTCGGGCTACTCGTCGGGTACCGAGTAATTTCGCGATACTCGTGCTGTACTCGTGGTCTTCATCCCTGCATGTGGGCGCTCTTTTGAGAGCCAGCCCTCATGCAGGGATTGGCTGGCAGACCACTGCAATGCCACAGCCCTGTTAGTTGTGGAATTGCAGTGATTGGCCGGCCTGCACAGCGTGACCGAGCCTTTATACCGGCAGGCGCGCTGTGCTCTGCACACAGCCATCTCATATTCCATGCTTTCCACGCCCACAGGCGCCTATGATTGGTTGCAGTGAGACACGCCCCCACGCTGAGTGACAGGTGTCTCACTGCACCCAATCACAGCAGCCGGTGGGCGTGTCTATACTGTGCAGTAAAATAAATAAATAAATAATTAAAAAAACCGGCGTGCGGTCCCCCCCAATTTTAATACCAGCCAGATAAAGCCATAAAGCTGAAGGCTGGTAATCTCAGGATGGGGAGCCCCCAACCCTAACAATATCAGTCAGCAGCCGCCCAGAATTGACACATACATTAGATGCGACAGTTCTGGGACTGTACCCGGCTCTTCCCGATTTACCCTAGTGTGTTGGCAAATCGGGGTAATAAGGAGTTAATGGCAGCCCATAGCTGCCACTAAATCCTAGATTAATCATGTCAGGCGTCTCCCCGAGATTCCTTCCATGATTAATCTGTAAATTACAGTTAAAAAACACACACACCCGAAAAATCCTTTATTAGAAATAAAAAACACTAACAAAGTCCCTCATCACCAATTTATTAACCCCGACAAACCCTCCATGTCCGGCGTACTCCACAGTCCTCCAGCGTCGCATCCAGCTCTGCTACATTCAGGTGACAGGAGCTGCAGAATACACCGCCGCTCCGGTCAGCTTCACACAGCAACTGAGGTGAGTAGCGCGATCAGCTGCTGTCAGTCAGGTAACTCACGGCCACCGCTGGATCCAGCGGTGCCGCGATTAACCTCAGTGACAGCAGCTGATCGCTATACTCACCTCAATTGCTGCATGGAGCTGACCGGAGCGGCGGTGAGTAGCGCGATCAGCTGAGCTGTCACTGAGGTTACCCGCGGCCACCGCTGCATCCACCGCTGGATCCAGGTAACCTCAGTGACAGCTCAGCTGATGGCTATACTCACCTCAGTTGCTGTGTGCAGCTGACCGGAGCGGCGGTGTATTCTGCAGCTCCTGTCACCTTCATGCAGCACAGCTGGACGCGACGCTGGAGGTCCGTGGATTACGCCGGACATGGAGGGTTTGTCGGGGTTAATAAATTGGTGATGAGGGACTTTGTTAGTGTTTTTTATTTCTAATAAAGGATTTTTCGGGTGTGTGTTTTTTAACTGTAATTTACAGATTAATCATGGAAGGAATCTCGGGGAGACGCCTGACATGATTAATCTAGGATTTAGTGGCAGCTATGGGCTGCCATTAACTCCTTATTACCCCGATTTGCCAACGCACTAGGGTAAATCGGGAAGAGCCGGGTACAGTCCCAGAACTGTCGCATCTAATGTATGCGGCAATTCTGGGCGGCTGCTGACTGATATTGTTAGACTGGGGGGCTCCCCATAACGTGGAGCTCCCCATCCTGAGAATACCAGCCTTCAGCCGTATGGCTTTATCTGGCTGGTATTAAAATTGGGGGGACCGCACGCCGTTTTTTTTAATTATTTAATTATTTATTTCACTGCACAGTATAGACACGCCCACCGGCTGCTGTGATTGGGTGCAGTGAGACACCTGTCACTCAGCGTGGGGGCGTGTCTCACTGCAACCAATCATAGGCGCCGAAAAGCAGGAAAGCAGGGAATACGAGATTGTTTAATCTCCGACTTTTTCAAAAGAGGAAAAGCCACCGGAGTTTAGTGAACACAGCTGTGCAGCGCCGCGGCAGTGATCGGGGAACGGTAAGTAAGAGAGAGGGGGGAGAATGACCGACAGACTGTGAGAGGGGGACAGACAAGACAGAGAGAGACCGACAGAGCGAGACCGACCGACGGGAGATAGAATGAAAAAAAAAATGACCGACATCGCTAGTAAAAAGCACAAAACGTGCGTTTTGGACATCGGAGTGCCACACAATGTTTTACGTAAAATCTTTCATGTATTAATCTCAAAAAGTAACATACACCAGCTCTATCTCACTATTGGGTATGTGCCCTTAACATTTCCGCCATGAAAATTCATTCTGGTGTCATTTTGGAAGGTTTTCTGGTGAGTCCGTAAAAATGGCGTAAAACTCGGACAAAATTGTTCACAGCTGTGACTTTTGAGTGATAAATGCTTCAAGGGGTCTTCCCCATGCTGTTGCCATGTCATTTGAGCACTCTTCTGAGACTTTTGTGACATTTTTAGGGTTTCTACATGCTGCCGGGGGTCATTTCAGAAAAATTCTCGGGTCTCCCATAGGATAACATTGGGCTCGGTGCTCGGGCCGAGTACACGAGTATCTTGGGATGCTCGGCCCGAGCCTCGAGCACCCGAGCTTTTTAGTACTCGCTCATCACTACTGTCTATCTATTTATCCTTCCATCCATCATCTATCGATCTATCCATTATCTATCTATCTATCCATCCATCTATCCATCTATCTATCGATCTATCTATCTATCCATTATCTATCTATCTATCTATCTATCTATCCATCAATTCATTATCTATCTATCTATCTATCTATCTATCCATTATCTATCTATTTATTTATCTGTCTATACATCTATCTATTATATATCTATCTATTTATCTATTATCTATCTATTTATCCATCTATCTATCTATCTATATATCCCTCTATCTATCCATTATCTATCTATCCCTCTATTCATCTTTCTATCTATCTATCTATCTATCTATCCATTTTCTATTTATTTATCTGTCTATCCATCTATCTATCCATTATCTATCTATCTATCTATTCATCTAGCCTTCTTTCTATCTATCTATCTATCTTTCTATCCATTATCTATCTATCCCTCTATTCATCTTTCTATCTATCTATCTATCCATTTTCTATTTATTTATCTGTCTATCCATCTATCTATCCATTATCTATCTATCTATCTATCTATTCATCTATCCTTCTTTCTATCTATCTATCTATCTATCTATCTATCTTTCTATCCATTATCTATCTATCCCTCTATTCATCTTTCTATCTATCTATCTATCCATTTTCTATTTATTTATCAGTCTATCCATCTATCTATCCATTATCTATATATCGATTCATCTATCCATCTTTCTATGTATCCATTATCTATTTATCTATCTATCTATCCATCTATCTATACATTATCTATCTATTCATCTATCTATCTATCTATCCATCTATCTATCCATCTATCTATACATTATCTATCTATCTATCTATTCATCTATCCTTCTTTCTATCTATCTATCCATCCATCCATCTATCTATCCATCTGTCTATCTATCTGTCTATCTATCTATCTATCTATCTATCCATATATCTATCCATCTATCTATACATTATCTATCTATCTATCTATCTATCTATCTATCTATCTATCTATCTATTCATCTATCCTTCTTTCTATCTATCTATCTATTTATCTATCTATCTATCTATCTATCCATCTATCTATACATTATCTAGCTATCTATCTATCCATTATCTATCTATTTATTTATCTATCTATCCATCCATTATCTATCTATCCATCCATCTATCTATCCATCTATCTGTCTATCTATCTTTCTATCCATCTATCTAAAATCAAATCAAATCAAATAAGCTTTATTGGCAGGACCAAATACAAATTAGTTTTGCCAAAGCAAGTGTACATTAGGGACTGGGGATGTGGGGATGGTGGGTGGGGACTGTAGGAAGGATGGATGGGGCACATCCAGGGTAGGGACTGTGGGGGCACTTCTAGGATGGGGGCTATGGAAGTCCATGGCTTATGATGGGGCATATCCAGGGTGGGGACTGTAGTAACGGTGGTTGGGGCATATCCAGGGTGGGGATTGGGGGGGGCCACATCTGGGATGAGGGGCTATGGAAGTCCATGACTTATCATAGTTCTCTTTCTCGAAGTCTATGACATTCGCTCACATATCTATCTATCTATCTATCTATCTATCTATCTATCGATTATCTATCTATTGTCTATACTATTTATTGCTGTTAAAGCATTAAAAAACGCAGGGACCAACCTGCAAAAAAAATCGCACCAAAAATGCACCAAAAGCACACCAAAAACGCATTTTTGGGTGCGTTATTGGTGCGTTTTTTTTTTAACGCAGGTGCGCTAATCCTTCACTCTCAAGAAATTTCTAAAGAAATTTCTTGAGAAATATACTTTTTCTAGTGCGCACAGGGCCTTAATCTCATGTTCTTGGGGAGACCTATCACATTTGTTCCCCTCCTATTTATACTGTTAGAATCCTACTACCCATGCCAGCAGTAGATTATTCTATATTGGTCTGGGAGATGTGGTGTCTCAGACTCCTTCTTGTGAAAGTTATGCTTAGTTGTGCTTTTTGCTTGGTGCGGTTGCTTTGTACTGCTTTCCTTCCTTCCCTTGTTTTCCTTCTGAATTTCTTATTGTCTTATCCTGTGTGTACGTACTGTTTGACAGAGTTTTTATTTTTTCCCTTGTCTATCTTTATCTGTAGGTTTTTTATATATACATATACAGTATATATTACTGTAGGGACCCACAAGAATGAGGATTCATGACGTGGATTGTGGGCTACCGTACTATGGCCATAATACCAACCAATACCTCATATAGTTATATATTCTTTTGCACAGAACATTTTATACAGGAGGCAGCCAGATACTGTGAACCTGCATGTGTGAACAGTGCCCTATGCATGCCACAAGTGTACAATTTTGCCATCAAGAAATTGCTCCCCTCGAACATTGGAAATGGTAGAGTGATTTGCTCCTCTTGCACCTGTGATGCCTCCATTTATTGGAGGTCTTGCTTCATCCTGGTAGTGCATTCATTTTTTTGGCCTTGGCAGTTTACATATACTGCTATCTTTCTGTGTTTAAAATATATACGTGATGGTTAAAAATAGAAGAGCTTTTTTTAAATGAGGGCATAGGAAAACATAGGAATCAGTTATTCTATTTGAAACAATTTGCATAAACCCAAATTTTTCATACCTGTGTTATCATAATGAAGGCACCTTGTCTATGTAAGCCTTTTGATTTGAGTAAAAAGAATGATCTGCAGTGCCAGTCACAGATGCTCGTATTATTATTAGGTTAGGGCACCATCAATAGAACATGGTAGATTCAATGAATGCTTCAGTGGAGGAAGGTAGTGTACCGCCCCGCGGGCTCGGCTGCGACCGCCGAGCCTCTCGGATCCGTGCTCATACTGCGGGTGGTGCATTGAGCCTCTCACGGACCCGGGGGTCATGTCGCTCTGCAAGGGAGTTGGCACTACACGCGGGGATTTGGGTATTTGGTTTGGAATGACAGTTCATGACGCCACCCACGGGTTGTGGTGATTGTGGACACCAACGCTGCGGTGAAGGTGCGGGGATCCCAGGAGCAGTGCAATGGCGCAGCTAGGTGTTGACCCCTCCGTGGGTAGGGGTTGTTGGTCCCGGGGTCCGGTAGGTGAGGGCAAAGTGTCGCGGTACGGTGCGGTGCCTGGTGGCACTGGTGTACTCACTCTGACACAAGACACTGGAGTCACTGGTAAACCAAACGGAGTGATGAACGGGGTCCGCAGCTGGCTTCAGCTTTTCCCAGATTAGGTTGGTGGTGTCCGCCTTTCTCCTGCACCTCTGTGTGTGAATCTTGACTCCTGTGCCTAGACACCGGTAGTCCGCTCCCCGACGTGTATCTATCGTAGGAGCCCGTTTGCCCACTGACACTGGCCCTTTGGATCTCTTGCCCTTGGCGGTGGCACTTATCCGGAATGGTTGGGCTGTTGCCTTCAATTGGGACTTAGGTGGGAATGAACCCCTGAGGTCCAGACCGCAATCAGTTAATTTGGTGGTTTCTAGCCTAGTTCAGGGTCTGAGTACCCTGCCTGGTGCTCCGGTATCCAGTTGGTTCCCCGGTTTAGTTCCGGCTGGCCACTACCCTGTCCCGGTCCCTTTACGGTTCCACCAGTCATTTTCCCGGTCTCCTGCAGGCGGCCACTACCGTCTGCCTCCTTGCCAGTGGCGACAGGTCTATGACCCAGCCACCTGGTAGTCTCTGGGCAGCCTGGACACAGGACTGCCCGTGAACTTGTCTGCTCTACACTCGAACTTGAACTTGACTCTTCCAGAGCCTGAGCTAGACTACTTGGGTTCCCACCTCCAGGCCTGTGAACTCCTCGGTGGGTGGAGCCAACCACCTGGCTCCACCCCCTGGTGTGGATATCAAACCTGGAGGGTGGTGACAAGGCTTTTAAGTTTGACTGATGTTACCTAACTGGGAGAGTGGTGTGGTGTTGTGTGTGACTACTTAGGACGACCTGACTAGTCCAGGGCGTCACATTCCCCCTTAGTTTAATGCAGACCGTCCGCAGGCTGCCCGTCCATCACCGGTTTATTTTTGTTGTAAAACTGCAAAAAGATAATAAACACATGTACATTTATAATAACATATTTACATTTTCAAGAATATATGGGTTTTTCTTTCTTCCCTTACGGGAGGCACATTACTTTTAACGTTGCAAACATTTTTAACAACGGGTCCATGTCCTTCCACTTTCCCACCCAAGCAACCTAGCCTTGATGCTGCCCCTAAGAAGTGGGCAGCACCCCTTTTCCCCAGTCCGGAATCAGGAACCTGACTAGGCCACACAAGCGGGAAAGGGTACGGTGCTTCGCACCCAGCAGTCACTCAGAGGCCAGACGTCCAGGGGACCCCTGACCTGGAGGATGGTCACAGGTTCCTGCCTGCTCTGCTGTGGGTCCTCCCTCATACCAGCCTCTCCGGAGACCGGCAGTTGCGGGTAGGGCAATAAGGGCACTATTTACAAGCTCAAAAGTTATTGGGTGGCTTGCTAGTTCTCAGCCATGTTCATGATTACTCATGTCAACAAAAGGGGCAACAAAAGTCCCAACAGGGACGGGCGCTTCTGTAGCCTTTCCACTACTATAAACAACATAGGTCCCAACGGGGACTGTCCTTGTGGCAACGGGGATCCGCTACCTCACTCTTCAGCACTTTCATCCTCCACTTCATAGTCTGCCTCCACGGTGACTCCGGGGTGAATGGTGGGGTAGGGGTCTGGAACGCTCCGGGCCTTCATGCCGTGCCCTTCTTTGTACACTCAGGGCAAACCAGCCCCTCTTTCCACAGTGGCGGGTGTACGTGACCAACTCACCGGGGATCAGGTCACGGTCCGGGTGGCCCATAGGCAGGTGGGGGGACACGTCCCGACGGGACACAAATACCTCTTTCTCCAAGCCGGGCTCAAATAGGAACCCCCACCCCTTGTCGGGGTCAAAGCGCCGGACCTGGCCCTCATACCGCGGGCCTCGCACAAAGAAGGTGGCACACCTCAGGTTCTCCTTCTCCTTAATTGTGCGGGCATGGACCTCGGCCCTCCTCTTCTCTCGGGCCTCAATTTCCCGGCCCAACTGGCTCTGCTGCCGCTCCCAATACGGGGCATCTACGTGCCCCTCGGGTGCGCGGGTTGGGCCCAGCTGGAGTTCCCCCGTGATAACTACGATGGGCACCTTCTTTTGGGAACCCCGCTGTGTCGTGGCCTGGGGTGCTGCCCTGCAGCGACAACTCTGCTCCGCCTCAGCCGAGGCCTGGTTGTGTGGAGCGGCCAGCTTTACCTACCGGGCGGGCCTCTGGATATACGGCACCTCCGTCTTGGCCGGGCGGACTGCTGGGGCCGGAACCTCTTCGGGTGCGGTTGCTTCCGGGAGTAGTTGGGCCTCCTCGGGAGCGGGTTTCCTCTGGGAACCCTCCTTCCACGGAGGAGGGACGGGTGCGGGCCGTGCATACGGTCGCCCGCGGGCTGCTTCTACAGGCGGGTCCTTCTGGGCAACTGGGACGGGCTCCGCTGCCAGTGTCGGGGGTGGCAGACCAAGCGGGGGAGTGGCAGTGACCGATACAGGCAGCGGAGGGGGCAACAGGAGAATTGGGGGCAGACCGGGTCCCTCAGCCGCAGCGGCCGGTCCCTCAAGGACATAGGGGCATGGGTCGCTCACCCTCTCCTCCAAATTCACCCCCATCTCGCATGCCCGCACGGCCGCGGCTATGTCTCCCATCTCGGCTGCCCATTGCTCCATCAGGTACCTCACCTGGACCTGCAACCGGCAGCACATGAGGGTCATCCAGGCCTCCACCCACACCGATGTTCCAGGCGTGGGCTCCGGGAGTTTGGGCCTCTCGGATGGGGTAGACATGTTGTATGCTCGGGTTCTAGGAACAAGACGGGTGGTGGGGTCCTGGCGTCCCTGCCCTTTATCCATGTGGTCACATGGCAAACAGTCCTTGCCCGCCCCCGTGGTCTTTTCTGAGCATTTCACTTGCTTTCCGCACCGCTCCGCTCTTGGGGGGCGGGGCCTCTCTTTCGCGCCTTTTCTGCTCAGGGAAGACGGCTTGGGCAGGAACTCTTCGCGCCAAAGATGGCAGATTCTCACATTTTTCAGCGGGACGTCGCTGACGTGGACTTCAAGGCGCACTTCCACTGGTAAGTGGACTGGTTCAATTCTGTTCGTGACGCCAGAAGAGTCGATGTGTACCGCCCTGCGGGCTCGGCTGCGACCGCCGAGCCGCTCGGATCCGTGCTCATACTGCAGGTGATGGCTCGAGCCGAGCCACTCACGGACCCGGGGGTCACGTCGCTCTGCAAGGGAGTTGGCGCTACACGCGGGGATTTGGGTGTTTGGTTTGGAAAGACAGTTCATGACGCCACCCACGGGTTGTGGTGATTGTGGACACGACCGCTGCGGTGAAGGTGCGGGGATCCCAGGAGCGGTGTAATGGCGCAACTAGGTGTTGAGCCCTCTGTGGGTAGGGGTTGTTGGTCCCTGGGCCCGGTAGGCGAGGGCCGGGGTGCAGGGTGAAGTGCCACGGTGCGGTGCCTGATGGCACTGGTGTACTCACTCTGACACAAGACACTGGAGTCACTGGTAAACCAAACGGAGTGATGAACAGGACCCGCATCCGGCTGCAGCTTTTCCCAGATTAGGTTGGTGGTGTCCGCCTTTCTCCTGCACCTCTGTGTCTGAATCTTGACTCCTTTGCCTAGACACCGGTAGTCCGCTCCCCGACGTGTATCTGTCATAGGAGCCCGTTTGCCCACAGACACTGGCCCTTTGGATCTCTTGCCCTTGGTGGTGGCACTTATGCGGAATGGTTGGGCTGTTGCCTTCAATCGGGACTTAGGTGGGAATGAACCCCTGAGGTCCAGACCGCAATCAGTTAATTTGACTATGTTGGTGGCTTCTAGCCTAGTTCGGGGTCTGAGTATTCTGCCTGGTGCTCCGGTATCCAGTTGGCTCCCCGGTTCGGTTCCGGCGGGCCACTACCCTTTTCCCAGTCCCTTACGGTTCCACCAGTCATTTTCCTGGTCTCCTGCAGGCGAACACTATCGTCTGCCTTCTTGCCAGTGGCAACTGGGCTACGACCCAGCCACCTGGTAGTTTCTGGGCAGCCTGGACACAGGACTGCCCGTGAACTTGTCTGCTCTACACTCGAACTTGAACTTGACTCTTCTAGAGCCTGAGCTAGACTACTTGGGTTCCCGCCTCCAGGCCTGTGAACTCCTCGGTGGGTGGAGCCAACCACCTGGCTCCACCCCCCTGGTGTGGACATCAAACCTGGAGGGTGGTGACAAGGCTTTTAAGTTTGACTGATGTTACATAACTGGGAGAGGGGTGTGGTGTTGTGTGTGACTACCTGGGATGACCTGACTAGTCCAGGGCGTCAGAGTAGCACAATGGACATTTGAGTGAGTATCAGCGCTATGGGGGAAAAAAAATCAAATGAACACTTTTACTTAGAAGTCAGTTTTACAATGACCACTCTGGTTTAAATAAAGGAATTTTCTTTAGTAGTCAACTCACATTGGATTTTGACTTTGAGGGCTCACTCACATTAGCATTTAAATTGGATGAGTGCAAAGTGAGAAAATCTCGGATTGCATTTGGACCAATGTTAGTCAATGATGCAGGTTAGATCTGCGAGTTTTTTCTCAGCTGTAATTTTAACAGAGGAAAAATTGCAGTATGCTGCAATTGACAGCGTTTCACGGATCACAAACACCCATACAAGTCTATAGGTGAGTGTGAAATATCGGACTGCACTGATGACATCCGAATGCAGTCCGATATACGCAGTGACAGGCAATGGAGAAGGTGGAGAAATTAAGCTTTCCATCTTCTCCACATTATTTTTTTTAATAATTCTTTATTTTCAGAAAGAATTTTTAAATAAACACATAACTTGTTCCAGTTACAATTCAGCATTGATGGTATTGCATTAATTTAACATCAAGTCAACAAAACATAAAACTGGGTAGGCGAGTTCTTAGACAGAATACTGCATGACAATGAAGAAATGAAAACAATATAATTTGGATTATACTTGGTCTCATTGAGATGCACATCTTCACAGTCCGAAACTCCAATGGGCGTACACTAGGTGCAGGTGGGCTGGTAGGGTTTGATGTATTCAAAATGAGGTGGGTAGAGAAGAGAAGGTATGTGGACATTTTTGAAGGGGAGGTTCAGATCAATTCATAAGCTAGCTACACCGTCCATATTATATTTTCTGGACCAGGGTTCCCAGGTTGCCTTGAAAGTAGGGTGCATTGTGTCTCCCAGATACAGAGCTCCTCAAATCTATATATCACATCGACTTCATCCTCCCATTCTTGAAGAGTTGGAGGAGAGGCTTGCTTCCAATGTAGAGAGATTAAGTGTTTGGCTGCTCCAACCAATAGAGGTAGAAGCCCATGTTTTTTGTGTAACAGTTTATTGAGGGGCAGGAAAGCAGAACTTCCTTTGCCTTCAACTCATGTTTTAAAGATGCCTAAACTTTGTATCGCATTGTTTATGCCCGTCCAAAACAACTTTAGGTCTGGATAATTCCAGAAAATATGGGACAAATTTTCAACATGGGCCTGACACCTCCACCAAAGGTTAGAATCAGTCAATCCAGAGTGGTATAATGCCTCCGGGGTTGTATACTAGTGGGATAAAATTTTATATGCATTTTCCTGCAATAATGTGTATCTGGAGAACCCATGTGAGTTTGTTAAGATCTTATTCACTTCCACCTCTGTTAGGGTAACGTTAAGCTCTTTTTCCAATGAAAGTAAGAATAAGCGTTTGAAAGAGGTGGCTGGGGAGATGAGACGGGAATAAACCTTAGACAGCAATCTATGGGGGAAAAAGAGCTTTGCAAGGATGTCTAGCCATGTGCAGTCTCCAGGAAGGGGGAAGGTCTGTTTGAAGTGTTCCATTATATGATGTATATGTTTTTGCTGTAGAAGGTCTCTGTAGGCCAAGACTTTTCCAAAGAAATTTTGTTAGCCCTAAAATGAGATATTGGAGGGCTCGGTAGATGTGTCCAAAGGTCATATACATCTTGGTAATTGAGATCTAACAAGTAGGGGATTGATCCTGTTGGGGATATGTCTGAGACCGAATATGGGGTATAGAGGGTTTTAGCAAGTGTGCATCTTATCTTTAAGGTTGTGAGTGTGGAGGTGTCAAGGTTAGGGACTTTTGTCGGGGCGTTAGCTGAGCAAAGATATTTATCTGCCTGACTCCCAAGCAGCGTTAGTTCAAGGTCTGAATTGGGGTCCTGTTTTTGGAGGTGGAGCAATTTCAACCGCCTACTAACATGAATGGTTTTGTGATAAGATAGGCTATTCCGAAGTCCCAACACCCCTGAGCTTTTTGGTAGGATGAGGATTTTATAAGGAAGCCTTGCTTTTTTATATTTCCAGACTCAGTGTGAGATTGCTTGTTTAATGGAACTGAAGAAGGAGGAAGGCAGATGAATTGGAAACATAGTCATGGTATATAATACGTTCGGGAATATGTACTATTCAAGTATATTAATTTTGCCTATCCATGACAAATAATGTAGGTCATAGGTTTTAAGAAGAGCTTTAGTGTTGTTAATTAAGAGAAAGTTCCTCTGGTATAGCATATTGGGATTTTTCAAGATTTGAACTCCTAAGTAATTTATTTGGTTGCTAAGCCATTTGAAGGGGGTAATTTGCTTAAGCTTATTAATGACCCTACCAGGGGAAGAAATATTGAGGGCTTCAGACTTTTCTAAATTTATTTTGAAGTTGGAACTTCACCAAAGGAGTCAAACAGATCTACTAGCTTTGGGAAGGATTGTTTAGCATTAGTAGGGAGAAAAAGGTCATCCGCAAATACAACTGTTTTTATCTCAAGTTAGTTTAGCTTCAAGCCTTGAATTGTTGGGTCTTTTTTGATATTTTTTAGATTAGAGTTTCCATAACTGGTATAAATAGGGAGGGGGAAAGGGGACAGCCTTGCCTTGTACTTTTATTGATAGAGAAGGGTGAAGAGAAGGAACCATTGACTCTCATTTTTGCCGTGGGTTGGGAGTAATGTTTTAAAATAGCATCTATGAACTTGGGAGGGAAGGCAAATTTTTCCAAAGTGCGGACCATGAAATGCCAGCTGATTCCATCAAATGCTTTTTCAGCATTTGTGGAAAGGAGTGTAAGGGTTGTTTTTGTTTGTAAAGCATATAATACAGTTTGTAAGACTTAGTGGAGTTATCTTTACCATCCCTGCCGCGCACCACATTATTGATCTAATTCTCACTTGCGAGAGAACCGAATCAAATCACAGTAGAATAATATTGGGATCAAGCTAGCAGCAGAGTTTAAGGCTTGGTTCACACATAGCGACAGCGATAACGACGTCGCTGTTACGTCACCATTTTCTGTGACATAACAGCGACCTAGTAAGTCGCTGTTATAATCGCTGCTTAGCTGTCAAACACAGCGACGCAGCAGCGATCATCATGTCGCTACATGTGCAGAGAGCAGGGAGCTGCGCACACTGCTTAGCGCTGGCTCCCTGCACTCCTAGCTACAGTACACATCGGGTTAATTACCCGATGTGTACTGCAGCTACATGTGCAGAGAGCAGGGAGCCGCGCACACTGCTTAGCGCTGGCTCCCTGCTCTCCTAGCTACAGTACACATCGGGTTAATTACACGATGTGTACTGCAGCTACATGTGCATGGAGCAGCGCACACTGCTTAGCGCTGGCTCCCTGCACTCCTAGCTACAGTACACATCGGGTTAATTAACCCGATGTGTACTGCAGCTACATGTGCAGAGAGCAGGGAGCCAGCACTGGCAGCGTGAGAGCGGCGGAGGCTGGTAACGAAGGTAAATATCGGGTAACCACCTTGCTTACCCAATGTTTACCTTGGTTACAACTTACCGCAGCTGCCAGACGCCGGCTCCTGCTCTCTGCTCGCTTCATTTCGTCGCTCTCTCGCTGTCACACACAGGGATGTGTGCGTCACAGCGGAAGAGCGACAATAAAAAAACGAACCAGGGCTGTGTGTAACGAGCAGCAATCTCACAGCAGGGGCCAGATCGCTGCTCAGTGTCACACACAGTGAGATCGCTAATGAGGTCACTGCTGCGTCACCAAAACCGTGACGTAGCAGCGATTTCGGTAGCGATCTTGCTATGTGTGAAGCACCCCTAAAGTGGCAAATGAAGTTTGGTATTCATGAATGTACATTTACTTAAGACAAGAGAACAAACAGTAAATTTCACCACAGCGAAATTGTTAAAGTTATCAAAAGTAAAAGTAACAAGCACTAAATCATAAATTAAGCTGATGTTACCAGTGAGGGGCAGCTGCTACCTAGTAGGTAAAGATTATAGAATGCTTCTAAAGGCATCTACACTGTGTGCAGACTTATTAGGCAAATTAGTATTTGATCACATGATAATTTTTATACATGTTGTCTTACTCCAAGCTGTAAAGTCTTGAGAGCCAACTACCAATTAAGTAAATTTGGTGATGTGTATCTCTGTAATGAGGAGGGGTGTGGTGTAATGACATCAACACCCTATATAAGGTGTGCTTAATTATTAGGCAAGTTCCTTCTGAAAAGTCCAAAATTGTGAGATGTCTTGCAGAGGGATGCAGCAGTCTTGATATTGCCAAACTTTTGAAGCGTGATCACCGAACAATCAAGTGCTTCATGGCAATTAGCCAACAGGGTCGCAAGAAGAGTGTTGGGCAAAAAAAGCGCAAAATAACTGCCTATGAATTGAGGAAAATCAAGCGTGAAGCTGCCAAGATGCCATTTGCCACCAGTTTGGCCATATTTCAGAGCTGCAACATTACTGGAGTATCAAAAAGCACAAGGTGTGCCATACTGAGGGACATGGCCAAGGTAAGGAAGGCTGAAAAACAACCACTTTTGAACAAGAAACATAAGATAAAACGTCAAGACTGGGCCAACAAATATCTTAAGACTGATTTTTCAAAGGTTTTATGGACTGATGAAATGAAAGTGACTCTTAACCCCTTCACGACCATGGACGGATCTTTCCGTCATGGATCGTGTCCCGGTAAGCCCCGCCCCCTGCCGCGGGCAGGCGGCGTGGATCGGCACACATATCAGCTGTTTTCAACAGCTGACATGTGTGCCTACATGTTCCGAGTGGAATCGCATTCCACCCGGAACATTAACCCCTTAGATCTCGCTGCCAAAGTCTGGCAGCGAGATCTATATACACGCGGCCATGTTTTTTACTTACCGCCGCCCCCTCCGGACGTCACGTGAGTGATCACGT
This sequence comes from Anomaloglossus baeobatrachus, assembly GCF_048569485.1. NCBI lineage: Eukaryota > Metazoa > Chordata > Amphibia > Anura > Aromobatidae > Anomaloglossus > Anomaloglossus baeobatrachus. The sequence goes on along the minus strand of NC_134353.1, from coordinate 497,959,382 downwards.
GATGTTCGGTGGTTGCCATCGTAGCACAGGGTCATGTGATGACGCCTGCTGCTATGAAGTTTCACTTTCATTCTTCCTCGGCACGGAGCAGAGGAAAAAAGAAAGTGACTATTTCTGCTGTTTACAGCGGTATAGCTGTGATCAGCAGATAGCGATCAGCAATCGGATTGCTGATCGCTATAGCCCCCTAGGGGGACTAGTAAAATAAAATAAAAAAAGTAAAAAAAAGTTTTAAAAAATTAAAAAAAAAAAAAAAACCTAAAAGTTCAAATCACCCCCCTTTCCCCCCATTGAAAATTAAAGGGTTAAAAAATAAATAAATATACACATATTTGGTATCGCCGCGTTCAGAAATGCCCGATCTATCAAAATATAAAATCAATTAATCTTATTGGTAAACGGCGTAGTGGCAAAAAAATTCCAAACGCCAAAATTACGTTTTTTGGTTGCTGCAAGTTTTACGCAAAATGCAATAACAGGCGATCAAAACGTAGCATCTGCGCAAAAATGCTACCATTAGAAACATCACCTCGAGACGCAAACAATAAGCCATCACTAAGCCATAAATCCCAAAAAATAAGAACGCTACGTGTTTCTTTTATTGGACAAACTTGTGATTTTTTTTTAACCCCTTAGATACAAGTAAATCTATACATGTTTGGTGTCTACAAACTCGCACCGACCTTAGGCATCATACCTACACATTAGTTTTACCATATAGTGAACACCGTTCATATATAAAACATCCCAAAAACTATTATGCCATCACACTTTTTTTGCAATTTTTCCACACTTGGAATTTTTTTGCTGCTTTCCAGTACACCATATGGTAAAACTTATGGTTTCATTTAAAAGTACAACTTGTCCCGCAAAAAACAAGCCCTCATATGGCAAGATTGACGGAAAAATAAAAAAGTTACGGCTCTCGGAAGAAGGGGAGCAAAAAACAAAAACGCAAAAACGGAAAGTGCCCCGGGGCTGAAGGGGTTAATGGGCCAGATGGATGGGCCAGAGGCTGGATCAGTAAAGGGCAGAGAGCTCCACTCCGACTCAGATGCCAGCAAGGTGGTGGTGGGGTACTAGTATGGGCTGGTATCATCAAAGATGCACTTGTGGGACCTTTTCGGGTTGAGGATGGAGTGAAGCTCAACTTCCAGACCTACTGCCAATTTCTGGAAGACAACTTCTTCAAGCAGTGGTACAGGAAGAAGTCGGTATCGTTCAAGAAAAACATGATTTTCATGCAGGACAATGCTCCATCACATACATCCAACTACTCCACAGCGTATATACCCCTATATAAGGGGTGCATACTTATTAGGCAACTTCCTTTCCTTTGGCAAAATGGGTCAGAAGAGAGATTTGATGGGCTCTGAAAAGTCCAAAATTGTGAGATGTCTTTCATAGGAATGCAGCAGTCTTGAAACTGGCAAACATTTGAATCATGATCACCGAACAATCAAGCATTTCATGGCAAATAGCCAACAGGGTCACACTAAGCGTGTTGGGCAAAAAAGACGCAAAATAACTGCCCATGAATTCAGGAAAATCAAGTGTGAAGCTGCCAAGATGCCATTTGCCACCAGTTTGGCCATATTTCAGGCTGCAACAATACTGGAGTATCAAAAAGCATAAGGTGTGCCATACTCAGGGACATGGCCAAGGTAAGGAAGGCTGAAAAACGACCGCCTTTGAACAAGAAAGATAAGATAAAACATCAAGACTGGGCCAAGAAATATCTTAAGACTGATTTTTCAAAGGTTTTCTGGACTTATGAAATGAGAGTGACTCTTGATGGGCCAGAGGCTGGATCAGTAAAGGGCAGAGAGCTCCACTCCGACTCAGACGCCAGCAAGGTGGAGGTGGGGTACTGGTATGGGCTGGTATCATCAAAGATGAATTTGTGGGACCTTTTCGGGTTGAGGATGGAGTGATGCTCAACTAACTCCCAGACCTACTGCCAGTTTCTGAAAGACAAATTCTTCAAGCAGTGATACAGGAAGAAGTCGATATCGTTAAAAAACCCCATGATTTTCATGGAGGACAATGCTCCATCACATGCATCCAACTACTCCACAGCGTGGCTGGCCAGTAAAGGTCTAAAAGATGAAAAAATAATGACATGGCCCCCTTGTTCACCTGATCTGATCCCCATATAGAACCTGTGGTCCCTCATAAAATGTGAGATCTACAGGACTAGTGATGGGCAAGCCCGCAGATATCCAAAATTGGCTGGTCAAAGCGGATTTAAACAGAAAACCTGATTAGAGCCCATACTTAATTCCACATATCTGCTTGGATACCAATCCCCATATAAGTCTATGGGGACCTGAATCTTGCTCTTTAAAATAATGATAGAAAGGGCTAGGGGGATTAGAGCATGCACGTTATACTTACCAGTCTCCATGCGGCTGCGATACTACTTACACGGCCGCTCATTACCCTCATGCATATGCACTGTTTCCCCAACCCACCAGCAGTCCCAGCGTTTGTGATTGGTTGCAGTTAGTCTGCGCCCTCACTCTATGTGACAGTATGTCTGACTGCTTGGAATCATAAGTGCTGTGTGCGCCTCTAATAGTGGTGTAAAAATAAGTAAATAATTTGCCTTAGGGCCCCTCAATATTATGATACTCAGCACAGACAAAGCATATGGCTACATGCTGCATCCCCCAGCCATGTGCTTATCTTGGCTGTGTATCAAAATAAGAGAGACCCCATGCGGCTTTTTTTTTAATTATTTAAATTTTAAAAAATGACATGCAGTCCGCACCAATTTTGATACCCAGCCATGATAAAGCAAACAGTTGAGAGCTGGTATCCTCAGGCTGGGGAGGCACATTGTTATTGCCCCCCCAGCCTAAAAATAGCAGTGTGCAGATGCTCAAAATTGTTGCATCTTATACATGTGACAATCTCGGCACTTTACCCGACTCATCCCAATTGCCTTGCTGCGGTGGCAATCTAGGTAATGTCAAGAGTTAATGAAAGCTCCCAGCTGCCACTAAGCCCTAAATTAGTAATGGGAAATGTTTATGAGACCCCCCATTACTAATTTGTAAGTGAGAAGAAACACCGATAAAATCCTTTATTTGAATTGAAATACAAAAAACCCTCACTCTTTCACCCCTATATTAACCGAAAAAACCCTGTTCAAACATAATCCACATGAAGTGCCATGATGAGTCCAGCTCTGTTTCATACATACTAAAGTCACAGCAAGCAGTCACAAAACATGTCTGCATGCTGTGGCTTCAGGCAGAGACTGACTGAGCCGCAATGATGAGTGGATATGTCACTCAGTCACAGCTGGAGGTTCCCACGGTACCCCACCGAGGAATACAGGTAAACTGACTTCAGGTGACCTCATTTAACTCAATGACCTCAGAGACCTGCATCTCCTGTCAGGAAACACAGTTTTTTTGCCAAGAGATAAAGATTTGGTTCTGCAATTTATACACCATATTCCTGCACCTAATCTGCATCTCTTGGCAAAAAATTGCATCATAATGCATGCGATTTTGATGCAATTTTTGCCAGGTTATGCAGATTGGGTGCAGAAATACAGTGTATAAATTTTAACACCAAATCTGCATCTCTTGACAAAAAAAATAGTTTTTTTTTCCCAGGAGATGGAGGCCTGTAAATTCAGTGATCTCACCTGAGGTGAGGTCACTGAGTTTAATGATGTCACCTGAGGTCAGTTTACCTGCGGTCACAGGTAAGGTACCATGGGTACAGGTGGGTAAAAATGGCGTAGGGTCCCCCATATATTGATACCCAGCACAGATAAAACAGACGGCTACAGACTGCAGCATCATCTTGGCTGTGTATCAAAATAGGGACTAACATGTAATCTCAACCCTATTTTAAAATGTGCAATTTTTATTAATATTCATTAAAATGTACCCACAAACAGACACACAAACATATAAATGAGAATGGATCATGTTATCCTTGTAAATAACCAAGGAGTTTTATATACACACTCACTTTAGGAAAGGGAAGGGAAACTAATATAGCCCTATAAGGGTAGTGTATCCCTACCTAACCAAGGAGGGTATGACATCATAAGTTACTGGACGCCCCCGTTCCACGTCGGCTCTCCCTCTACCTGACCCTGATATAGGGATGGGATGGAAAGCCCTATAGTGGTGCTTGCACAGTACAATATATATGAGTTCCCAAATGGTAATACTCCTCCCTGTATTGTTTTCCTTAGATCAAGAAGGTATCAATTTACTGATCTATAACCAGGAATTCCTATTCATGATACTAGCACTGTACAAGATGTATAGACTTCTATTCCTAATAAATTATCTTTATGCAAGGTAGTGATCCATAAGAGTTATTTACAACCACATATTTTATAGGGTGGTATACCCCAAAAGTATATTACAGTCACCTAGAGTCATATCACAAGGGGCTCAGATAATCTCCCCATTATACCCCAGGAGCTGAAAGAAAAATGGGATACAGACACTCCTGCAAATTACTGCAAAATAGAAAAGGTTGCTCCAATCATATTCTATATAATATAGTATAACAGGGAGAAAAGATGAATTACTTCCCTGAGAAGCAGGAATCCAGGCCTGCCAGGCCTCAATGCGTTTCTCCTCTCCCTTCAGAGGTTCATCAGGAGGCTAAGGGGAGATGGCAGCGGGTCCTGTTCAATAACAATTCACCGCTTACAGCCATGGATTGTTATTGAACAGGACCCGCTTCCGTCTCCCCTTAGCCTCCCGATGAACCTCTGAAGGGAGAGGAGAAAAACGTTGAGGTTTGGCAGGCCTGGATTCCTGCTTCTCAGGGAAGTAATTAATCTTTTCTCCCTGTTATACTATATTATATAAAATATGATTGGAGCAACCTTTTCTATTTTGCAGTAATTTGCAGGGGTGTCTGTATGCCATTTTTCTTTCAGCTCCTGGGGTATAATGGGGAGATTATCTGAGCCCCTTGTGATATGACTCTAGGTGACTGTAATATACTTTTGGGGTATACCACCCTGTAACATATGTGGTTGTAAATAACTCTTATGGATCACTACCTTGCATAAAGATAATTTATTAGGAATAGAAGTCTATACATCTTGTACAGTGCTAGTATCATGAATAGGAATTCCTGGTTATAGATCAGTAAATTGATACCTTCTTGATCTAAGGAAAATAATCCTGGGAGGAGTATTACCATTTGGGAACTCATATATATTGTACTGTGCAAGCACCACTATAGGGCTTTCCATCCCATCCCTATATCAGGGTCAGGTAGAGGGAGAGCCGACGTGGAACGGGGGCGCCCGGTAACTTATGGTGTCATACCCTCCGTTGTTAGGTAGGGATACACTACCATTATAGGGCTATATTAGTTTCCCTTCCCTTTCCTAAAGTGAGTGTGTATATAAAACTCCTTGGTTATTTACAAGGATAACGTGATCCATTCTCATTTATATGTTTGTGTGTCTGTTTGTGGGTACATTTTAATGAATATTAATAAAAATTGCACATTTTAAAATAGGGTTGAGATTACATGTTAGTCCCTTTTTGAGCACTCTACCCATCTATTTAACTCTGTTAGTTCTTGTTTCTGTGTATCAAAATACAAGGGACCCCATGCGGCTTTTTTTAAAATTATTTAAATAAATAATTTTAAAAAATAGTGTGTGGCCCTCCCCAATTTTGATACCCAGCCAAGACTTAGCTGACAGCTGGGGCTTCTATTCTCTGGCTGGCGAGACCCATGGCTATTGCGTCCTCTCCCAACTTAAAATTAGCAGCCCGCATCCATCCCAGAATTGAATTGTTGCATCCATTAGATTTGACAATTCCGGCACTTTACCCAGCTCATCCCGATTGCCCTAGTGCAACGGCGATCAGGGTAATATAAGGGGTTAATAACATCTGTGGTTTGTCATAAATAACAGCTGCCCCTAAGCCCTGGATTAGTAATGGGGGAAGCAGTAAATGTGTATGAGAATTATTGAGCGGACTCAGATGTAGTATTACAGTGACGGAGAAGGTCGTAGGTATAACTGTCCTGCTTTATTCTTTATTTTCCCTTTTATTTAAATTTCTATCATTTTCCGGGTGAGCGAAACCTGAACAGTAACACAGACTTTCCTGAGAAGTCCATGTTTGAGGTCCGTGCATGGACACTTGTTGCCTGTAACAGATCCTGAACTCTACAGTTCAGATTCGCTCATCCCTACTTCCTGGTAAATTTATAAAACTCTAATGCACCACAAAATATTTATATGGACATATAAAAAGATGCCTACATAAAATAGACAAATGGGAAGTGTTAATTATTATCTATTTTGAGAATTATGCATATTTTAAGAGCAGACGCATTAAGGCTATGGTAACATAGTGTTTTTCCTGCTTTTTTTTTGCAGCAAAACCTAATCTCTTTGTAGTAAAAAAGCTTTGCTTTTTGCTGCTTTGTTACTACTTTTTTCTGCATTTTTAGTGTGTCATTTCTCTACTGTACATGTTTAAATATGTAACATGAACCTCAATGCATTTTATCATTCTGCCTTATGATTTATTGCTCTCCGACTGTCATATGTAGGGTTTGTTTTTTCTATAAAAGCAGTGAAAATATGAGCAGCTCCACATGTATTCACCTTTCTGTGCCCAACTAATGGCACTGTCAGCACAAAATGACTGTTCAAATCAAGTTCATGCATCGGTGCATCATGGCTCGCCAAACATTTAAGTGCACTTTCCCACCTCCTTATTTTCCTACTATCTCCTCCCTTCATTACTGTCTTTAGCTGTTTACCATTTTCTACAGAGTTTGGGACTACACTCTTCAAGGTCTCTAATGTTTGAGTTTTTACATGTAGCCCTGTGTTAAGTTATGTCTTTTCTAAATTTCTGGAAACAAAATGGAGAACAGATTGCTCAAATAGGGTCTTACCCACATACAACTGGAAATAAGGAGCAAGGAGATGCTCACCTCATGGGGTTGTGAGAGTCACATCCCTATTATAACAGAAAAACAGCTACAACAGAAGCCACGTGGAAACAGCAAACAAAAAATGTGCTATAATCAAAGCAAAAGGTGGCTACTTTGAAGAACCTAGAATATAAGACATATTTTCAGTTGTTTCACACTTTCTTGTTAAGTATTTCATTCCGTATGTGTTAATTCATAGTTTTGATGCCTTCAATGTGAATCTACAATTTTCAGTCATGAAAATAAAGCAAACTCTTTGAATGAGATGGTGTGTCCAAACTTTTGGTCTATACATATATATATATATATATATATATATATATATCATCATATTTATATAACTAATAATTTTTAATATTTTTTTTACTTATTCTCATTAACTCAAACATAGCCTCGATAATGTCAAGGGGACCTCAACTTACAGTAGTGTTCAAAATAATAGCAGTCCAATATGACTGACCAGATTATTCACTGTTTTTGGTATAAATTATGTTACTACATGTTAAAGTTACCAGTCGGTTCAGTAAATTCTTAGAAAACCAACAGAATCAGTATTCATGATGTGTAGGTTTTCGGGTCTGTGTATTTGAATAATTAATAGAAAGGGGGTGTTTAAAATAATGGCGGTGTGGAGTTAAATTACTGAGGTCTGTGGATTAACAGGGTTGAATTAGTTGGCCCTTATTTAAGGGTGAAGCCAACATATGTTGTACATGCATTTCTTTTTGAAAGCCGGAGAAATATGGGTCATTCGAGACATTGTTGAGAAGAACAGAGTACTTTGATTAAAAAGTTGATTGGAGTATGTAAAACTTATAAAGAAGTGTATATAATGATCGGCTCTTCAGCTAAAATGATCTCCAATGCTCTAAAATGGAAAACAACACCAGAGAGACATGGAACAAAGCGGAAGACTACCATTCGAATGGATCAAAGAATAGCCAGAATAAGGATCATCTGGCACGTACAGTTGGGACAGACTGTTGGGATTTTTGGAGTCGGACAGACCAGGTGTGCCAAACCTGTTGTCTATCCTTAGATTGGCACGATCAGTATGGCAACAAGCTAAGAAAGTAGTGCACTTTGAGGGGGTGGTGGTGGAGCTCTCACTATAGAGAAACGGTTACTTTCCTACTGTAATGGATCACTCCTCAGCACAGTTCTGGATCACCCACAAAGTCCTCGTGTTAGGAGATCTCTTTGCTCCAGGAACTAATACCTTTAAATCTTTTGGGCAGGTACAAACTGAATACAGTGTCCCAAGATCCCAGTTTTTTAGGTACCTTTGACTCCGCAGAGCGATAAAATCACATTTACAGAGAACGGGGATGGGGAGTTAATATCATCATTTCTAATGATAGGCATTCTGAAATCACAAGAACCCCAGGGTCTGATATCGGCTATATATACTTATCTGTTGTCGGTTGGAGTGGAGTCGGCCTCCTTGACAATTCTTTTGATTCATCCCATACAGGGAGAGGAGTGGGAGGAGGTACTGTTATCCCCAACTATGGTATCCCCATCTGCCAATAATAAGTTGATTTAATGCTTCATAATTCGACAGGTATATCTCACACACACTCGTCTGTTTACTATAGGCCATTCTCCTACATCGGAGCATCCACAATGTCACCTTTCAGGAGTGAACTTTTCGCATATGGTATGGAGCTGCCCAATTATATCCTTGTTCTGGCCGGAGGTGACCTCTTTACTATCATCTTTCGTGTCGATGCCTGGTCCGTGTTACCCTTTGCTCTACCTGTTTGGGGTAGTAGAGGAGGGGTTGTGGGATCATTACATGAGAATACTACGCAGGGAAATATTGTTCATGGCTAGGAAATTGATAGCCCTGAGAAGGATGGGTGGCTTGGATCCGACTATAAGATCCTTGGTTAAATTGATCAACTCAACTATACCTTATGAATGAGTAGTTTATTACAAAAAGGGGGCGCCCAGAAAAATTTAATAAATTTGGGACTTCTAGAACTCCTCTCCCAGCACACTCACAAAAGCCTAATGGTGATCCCTATGATATTGACAGACCCCTCTTGGTGTTAGAATGTGGAGCATTTTTCCAGCAGTCAATTAAGATAATATGAAGTTGTCACTGTTATCTTTTTTCAGTTTTAGTTATTTCAGACCATAATGAAAAAGGTTGTCTGCCTGCTCAATATAGGTATCTAGCGACTGAATAAATGCTGAAGTACATAGACAACAATTATGTTTTAGGTATAGCTGATGTTATATAGGTCTTATGATATCTTATTATAATGTTCTTGATTGATTATAGACCCTCCTATGTATAATGCTTGTACAATCCAAGCTGTACCATGTTTGATTATGTTGTTAATAAAACAAAGTAAAAAAAAGACATGTAATGAAGCCCATACAATTTGCCAAAGAACACATCAACTGGCCTGAAGAGAAATGGAGAAACATTTGGTGGACTGATGAAAGTAAAATTGTTCTTTTTGGATCTAAGGGCCGCAGACAGTTCATCTGACAACCTCAAACTCTGAATACAAGCCACAGTACACTGTGAAGACTATGAAGCATGGTGGTGCAAGCATCATGATTCTCTTACAATGGTGCTGAGGAAATGTCCTTGAAATGGGTGTTTCAACAAGGCAAAAACCCTAAACACACTAGTAAACAAGCAAAATCTTTGTTCCAGTCCAGCAAAATTAAGGTTGTGGAGTGGCCAGCCGAATCCCCGGACCTTAATCTGATAGAACACTTGTGGGGTGACATAAAAAATGCCGTTTCTGAGGCAAAGTCAACAAATGCAAATAAATTGTAGGATGTAGTCAAAGCATCCTGTGCTGGAATAACAGGTGACAGGTGCCAGAAGGTGGTGACTTTCTATGTGATATACAGTAGATGTGAAGCAGCTCTAAAAAACTGTGGTTCTATAACTAAATATTAGGTCAGTGATTCACAGGAATGCTAAATCCTAAATAAAAAGAGGACAGATTTTGAGTATGTAAAGACAAACACAGACACAGCTATTTTCTTGAACAGCCCAACGTTCATTTTTTTATATTTTCTGTAAAGTAGTTAAAAATTGTATACATTTTTCTGCGTGTATTGATTTAGAAAACAGTGTGCAATGTTACCAATGCATGGAAATAACAACTATTAGAAAGGTTTTGAACACACTGCTATTATTTTGAACACAACTGTACATTGAATATGGCTTTGAGTAAATGGATGGTAACAAAAAGCCTGTTTTGTTTTACAATGTGCTGTCAGACTTTTTCATGCTTTTTAAATTTGCTCTATTGCCAAAGAGGAGAAAGCAAAAAAACCCACTAAAAATAAAATTGTCAATAAGGAACAGACAGCAGTACTAGTGTTGCAGCTATAGTGAATATAAAGTCTATACGTACCTGTAAAAATGGCAGGTTTTTTCATGTAAAATATAATGCTAAGAAGAATCATTTCAGAAGTTTTTTCTACCTTTAATGTCACCCACAATCTGTATAACTACATTGAGAAATAAACTGAAACCATTTTGAGGGGTTTAATAATAATACCAAAACTAAAATAATGTGATTGCATAATTGTGAATACCCTCTTCTAACTGCGGACATGGTTGGGTTTAGAACCAGTCAATCACATTTAAGTTCATGTTAGTACACCTCTACCTTAAATTTGGTGCAACTAAATATTACTAAAAAATGAACAAAAATACAAAGAGAAAATTGATCTGGAAGGCTGATATGAGGCCTACAGAAACATTAAAGAAGTTGCATAATTTCTGGTAAGTACTGGTTGTGTGCTGTATGTGACAATAATCTCTCGTCGTCTGGTCTGTGTGGTAGGGTGAGAAGATGTAAGCCTTTTTATATAAAAAAGAGATCCAGGCCAGACTCTATTTTGCCAAAACCCTCATCAAATCTGCCAAAAGCATGTGGGAAAACATGTTATTGTATGACGAGACTAAAGGCCGATGCTAGCGATATCGAGCGTGATAGCACCCGCCCCCATCGTACGGCCGATATGTGGTGATCGCTGCCGTAGCAAACATTATCGCTATGGCAGCGTCACACGCACATACCTGCTCTGCGACGTCGCTGTGACCAGTGACCTGCCTCCTTTTTAAGGGGGCGGTTCATTCAGCATCACGGTGACGTCTCTAAGCGGCTGCCCAATCAAAGCGGAGGGGCGGAGATGAGCGGGACAAACATCCCGCCCACCTCCTTCCTCCCTCATTCCTGGCGGGACGCAGGTAAGGAGAGGTTCCTCATTCCTGTGGTATCACACGTAGCGATGTGTGCTGCCGCAGGAACGAAGATCAACATCGTACCTGCAGCAGCAATGATATTTGGGAATAGGGGAGCATGTCACCAATTAGCAATTTTGAACGTTTTTGCAACGATTCAAAATTGCTAATAGGTGTCACACACAACGACATCGCTAACGCGGCCGGATGTGCGTCACAAATTCCGTGACCCCAACGAGATCACTTTAGCGATCTCGTAGCGTGTAAAGCCACCTTAAGATTGAATTTTTTGGCCATAATTCCAAAAGGTATGTTTCTCACAAATCCAACACTGTGCATCACCAAAAAAAACCATACCCACAGAAAAGCATGTTGGAAACATTTTGCTTTGGGGCATTTTTTTGGCAGCTAGAATAAGGGCTTTAGTCAAGGTAGAAGTAATTATGAACAATTCCAAATATCAATAAATTTTGCAAGAATATCTTCAGGCCTCTGCAAAAATATGAGGAATTATTTCACACTTCAGCACAAAAATGACTCTATGCATACTTCAAAATACTTAAAAGAATGATTTCACCAAAATAAGATCAAGCTCAGCCAGAGCTCAGATCTGAATCCAATTGAAAATTTGTTTTGACCAAAAGATTTGATCTCTACTACAATCTTGTAGGTTTCCTCACAAATGTACCCGCACTCTATCCACCAACTGGCTGCTGATGGAGGAGCATTTGACCATACCAGTCCATAAGCCTCCTCCAATTTTAAAACAACTCTCATGAGAGAGATGCTTTTCTATTGGAGGAGGCTGATGGATTGGTCTGGTCAAATGTTCCTCCGGCAGCCATATTATAGACAAACATGCTGGTCAGTTTGTGAGGAAAACTGTGCTAACAAGAGAAAGTGGCCACCTCTTTAAATAGTGAAGCATAATCTAATTCCACTTAAAGGTATATATATATATAAGTGATTTTCTGGAGTTTATTTTGGATATTCTATCTCTCACTGTTAAAATTAACCTACCCTTAAAATTATAGACTGTTCTTGTCTTCGCCAGTGGGCAAACTTACAAAATTAGCAAGGGATCAAATAATTATTTCCTTCACTGTATCTATACATCCTTGATCATGTATGTCACTTTAATGCGTGGTCAAGTGGCGAGCCCACATTATTCATTATTCTGATCTGATTAGCAGACATGTGCATATAACAGGTTTGGGTAGATCGCAGACATGTGCATATAACAAGTTTGGGTAGATCGGAGATCCATCTGTGCCTGTTAACTTGTTTTCTAGTTAAATTTAACACTTCCATTGGCGGCCCTTTGACACAATGGGTGGTCATGACAGTCAGGGTTCAGCTGATGGCTCCTGTCATTGTTATGTTTAAGTTCCTGTGAATACCGGCTTTTTAGTGTGCATGACTATTGTGAACGAGTGTTCCAAGGAATATTTGTTCACAATAATAGTACAGTATAAATAGACTTTAAAGGAATTTTTCATACATCTAAATGGCGTTTTTGCAGAAATCAGATGGCATCTATTCAAACGTACAGATTGACTCACAGCATTGAGGTGTCATTACACAAAAAATTATAATTCGACACCTATATTGCTAACAATCAATGACTTGGACAATGTTGTCTTAAACAGTCAGGTCCCTCATGCCCTCCAAACAGCAGCATTCACAACTGTATGACTAAACTTACTGCCTAACTAGTTAGTTCTCCAGACTAGTCAGCCCTCTTTCCATGTTATCATGCCCCTTTGGACAAAATAACATAATTTCTGTGAGTCGGTGCATTGCCAGTCCCTGAAACCTCACGCTTGCGTGCGACTTATTTCGGCTGCATAATATGCTTCTGACCCTGGGCGTATGCGTCCTGGCTCCAGGAGGTTGATAGGAAGAACATCTTCTGCGAGAAATGGATTTCTGTTGTAGAACTCTACAGAACTTACCCCAGAATTCCACACCTAGCGTTGTGCCGAAAAATGTAAACAGTTTTTAACATAAAACAATAACACAAAAATATTACCCCCAAAATCTGTGATTCCTGTTGTACACAAAAAACACATATTGCACTTAATTTCCATATTCTTTAAATAATGCTATAGTGTATATACACATTCATACACATACACATACAAATGCTTCAACTCGGCTTAATCAAGAATCTATACAAAATGTGTTTGCAACTTACGATATGTGATACAAGTCCTTTCACCATCTTTAAGCATCACTTCACCTTTTTTTGTGAACAGTCTGGACTTATATGGGTGATTGCACACCCATCATCACTTATGAACAGTACGTAAATGTGTACATTTGATTTGCAAATTCCCAAAATGTTATGTTTTACGTCAAAATTTTTAGCACATTACAGATGTCCATTTTCTTTTTTAAATGACCTGGTAACTGCACATCAAAGAGCCATCATGTTTCACTATTGTCACTGGTTAAATAGTGGAAGAGTTTGCACAGTCTGAACGTCCAACTCATTCTTAAACAAGGCATTTTTCACCATTGCACCTGCGTCTTTGTTACTATGAAAGGAAAGTACTTGGTTTTCCATTATTATTGTAGAAGATATGTAACATATTATTTACCATTTAAAACTAAGATTTCCATGGACTTTCTAGAGAAACAGAGCATTCAGTGTGATGTTAGTCCAATATACCTAAAAGTTTAGAGTAAACATCTTTAACATAGCATGAACATTCAAAAAAATATAAGAAAACTATAAATAAAACTATTAAACATAATCAGTATCTTTTCATTAAAAATATGAGAATTCTGGTAAAATTATGATTATTGGATTGAAGGAAATTACAAAGTAAAGGCTTATGAACCAGTAGAGTCCCAATGTGGCAGTGTGTATCACCAACATTTTTCTAAAGGGTGCTTTACACACTGCGACATCGCTAGCGTCGTTCGTGCAACATGTGGCGATCTCTGCCGTAGCGAACATTATCACTACGGCAGCGTCACATGCACATACTGTACCTGTTCAGCGACGTCGCTGTGACCACTGAACAATCCCTCCTTCAAGGGGGAGATGTGTTCAGCGTCACAGCGACGTCACAGCGGCGTCACAAAATGGCCGCCCAATAGAAGAGGAGGGGAGGAGATGAGCGACCGGAACATGCCGCCCACCTCCTTCCTTCCTCCTTTCCGGTGGATGCAGGTAGGATGATGTTCGTCGTTCCTGTGGTATCACACGCAGCAATGTGTGGTGCCGCAGGAACGACGAACAACCTGTGGAATGAAACACCAATGACATTATGATTAGGAGCGATGTGTCAACGGTCAACGATTTTTGTCGTTTTTACATTCGTTGATCGTCGCTCCTAGCTGTCACATGCTGCAATGTTGCTAACAACGCCGGATGTGCATCACAAACACTGTGACCCCGACGATATATCGTTAGCGATGTCGCGCGTGTAAAGCACACTTAAGATGTTTTACACATTCTGTTTGGCACTATGTGAAAAAATTAATGCTCAGGCCATTATCCTACAACAAAGTAAATCTAGGTTGAATAATTGTGTCATTGAAAATAAACATGAGGGTCCTCTGGAATATTTAAGCACGCGTCAGTGGTAGGAACCACGCTGATGTAAAAGTTATTGTCTATTTATAACTGAAAATCCCCTTTAAATGCATATTTTTTTACTTACATTTTTGTTAAATAAAGTGAATGACTATTTTGTTGACTACTATGAATGATTCTGACACTTTGTGGTCTGTTACTAGTTAGTAGTGAGAACTAAAAATATTTAAGTGGCATGTGTCATTAGGTGTAAGGCAGAAGCAATAAATACTTTATGGAGTTATCTTCTTTATCTCACTTTTAATCAATGAGTTGGGTACATGTTTTGTGGCAATTACTAATATATAGGTAGCACAGGTTGAAATGTGCTAAATTTCAAAATACATTTTGGCCGTTTATCAGAATTTTTGCCAAAAATGGAATCATTAGTGAATCGTTTTGCCATTAATTGCAAGTAGTGCAAAGCATCCAATAGCCTAGAATAGAAGCATAAGATTATGAGGTCTCTTAAAAATTCAGTTAAGTTTGCAAATTTGTATATCAAGACCTTTCAAGTTCTTTAACACATACTCAGCCCTAGCAATTGCCAATTAACCTCATCATTTAAGGCTATGAATAAAAGATGGTAACTGGTAGTAACTAACAGCCTGATTTAACAACACACTGCAAAAATAACTTTTTAAACTACCGTGTTTTTCCAAAAATAAAACAATGTCTTTTTTGCCCCCTAAAAAGGTCGTTTATTTTTGGAGTAGGTCTTCTTGGAGAAACATGGTTGAGGGTAAGTTTATCCCTCCAAAAGCAGACCCCCCCTTCCCAGTAGACTCATACTTACCAGACCCTGGACGTCTGCGTGGCTCCCAGGTCCTCCTGTGATTTCCGGCGGGTCCTCTCAGAAGGTATGATGCACGCCGTCCTCCCCTGCTTTTGGCCGATACACTCACTTACATCAGATCACGCAGACACACTCATACACACACAATCACCGATCAGATTGCACACACACTCTCACTAGACACTCACCACATCCATTGGTACAGAATGCCTCTGGCCACAGGGAAAGATGGAAGGAAGTTACACATTGCAGGTCTTGTAAGCATTCCATCCGCAGACGCAGGTCCTTGCGTTCCACTGCACTGCGTCTCAGGATTCTGCTGGACAGAAAAAATTAATATCGCTGGATGTGGTGAGTGCGTGTGTGTGCACTGATGGGTGTGTATTTGTGTGATCTGATATGTGCAGGAGTGAGATCTGATGTGTGCTGGGGTGCGATCCACTGCAGGGCCTCCTGCTCGGCATCTGGTGAAAATGATTGCGGGGTGTTTGCTGTGTATAATGAAGTGTCCTGCAGTATCTTTAACATTGTTAGTTGCATGGACACTTCATTATTGAACAGCGACTAGGACTTATTTTCGGGGGAGGGCTTATATTTAAGTCTTGCTGTGAAAATGCTATAAATCCTTGCTAGGACTTATTTTTGGGAGAGATCTTATTTTTGGAAAAACATGGTATATAAAGTTAATTGTTTTCCAAAAATTATTCCTTTTTGAGGGCAGATACCTGCTGTGTAAGTTTTACACAGGTGAGATGTATATGAAAAACGCCATAGCATTTGTCAAACATGATCTCTTTTTGGGGAATAGAAACAGCTTTAGGCCTCTGCCACACTCACGTGAAATTCACGCACGTGCCGAGAGACACGTATTTTCCCTGCGTGTTGCGTGCAGGTAAGTACGTGTCTCTGGTACGTGCGGGACACGTGTGTTCTACGTGTGCTATCCGCGATAGCACACGTAGAACCGGTAATTAACATACTCACCTGGTCCTTCCCGATGTCTGCGCTGCTGTCCGTGGTGCTGATCCTCGGTCTCCAGCCCTCCCGTCTCCCCGCTGCTGCTGCTGCCAGGCAGTGAAGTGAATATTCAATGAGAATAATGAGCGGCGGTCGGCAGCAAGAGGCAGCAGCGGCAGAGACAGGAGGGCTGGAGAAGGTGAGTAAATGTTTTGGTTTTTTTTCACTGACACGTGTGTTTTCTCCGGCGCGTGTCACACGGGACCGCATCCACACTACACCCGTGTGGTACGGGTGCGGGCCGTGTGACACCCGTGCTGCGGGAGAAAACACTGACATGTCAGCGCTTTGAAAAACGCACACACGTACAAACGCACACGGACACACGTTCCGTGTGGTTTTACGTGTGTGTGCCTGCTACAATAG
This sequence comes from Anomaloglossus baeobatrachus, assembly GCF_048569485.1. NCBI lineage: Eukaryota > Metazoa > Chordata > Amphibia > Anura > Aromobatidae > Anomaloglossus > Anomaloglossus baeobatrachus. The sequence goes on along the minus strand of NC_134353.1, from coordinate 497,942,432 downwards.
GGTAGCATTGCTTAACGTGTCTCCGTGCCGCCGGTACGTGTAAAAAAATGACAAACACGTGCCGGCGGCACGGATGTGTGTCACAGGCCTTAGTATGTTCAAATAGAAAAACAATAGTTTGACTTGTTTTAGACATCAAAAACTATTAATTATCCCTTTTAGTACAATAGCAACAGGTTTGTATAAAGTGAATAATCAATGGGGAAGCACGGTGGCCCACATAGAACAATCAATGAAAAAAACAATAAGAAGCATCAGTTTTGAACCTAGACATAATATTGTTAATTTAAACTGAGGCTTGATAATTTGAATGTATTTTTTTTCCACAGCAGTAAGGTTCACAAACATAATGATGGAAAAGTTGTGTTTTGGTTTCAGTGGGTGAATTTATTTAATCGTATGAATGTATATCTTACCATCATATAAAAATAAACACCAGGCAATAGACAATGATTGAAAAATATCGAAAGGATAAAAATCAAAGTCGAATATCAAGATTTTCTATGTATGCAATAGCATTATCATTTACAGTATAGAAATCTTTCTTTTCACCATGGTAGGATCTCAGGGGGCACTCCTCAACAATGTGCTGGATAGTTTGACGGTCTGCTCCACAGTCACAGTTAGGAGAGTAAAATTTTCCCCACTTCTACATAAGATCTGCACAGAGGCCAGATTTTGTTCTGATACGATTTAGAGTAACCCATGTTTTCCTTGGTAGATTGAAGCCCGGTGGAGGGTTTTGAAAGTTAGGGAACGTTTGGAGCTCGCTGTCTACTACACTGACCCAGAGTTTTCGCCATTTCTCCTCTAAATTGAAGTTTTGTTCATGCAAGGTGATTGCAGTTCGGATGGGTGAGTGTCTTTGTACCGCCCCCGGGTGAGCAGCCGGGCTGCTCGGATATGGATCCGCGATGGCTGGAGGGGTCTCCGGACCTGGGGGTCGCGCGGCCACTCGATTAAAAGGAAGGGGGGAGATATGTACAGGGGGATTTTGGAAAGTTTGTGACGCCACCCACGGTGCGTGATAATAAGAGAGACCACCGCTGCCGTTGGGGAGCCCGGTGACGATGGTATGGCAGCCAGATGTTTAACCCCTCCGTGGGTAGGGTTTTTTTGTCCCGGGAGCCCGTTGGTGATGAAAGATGTACAACGTGTAAACCAAAGTTCCGAGCACCACCGTAGTCTGCAGGCAGCATGCCTGGATCCGTGCCCTCGGTGTTGTTGTTGGTCTGTGGCCCTATCCCTGGCAGTTTAGTCTCACTTGAACTCATTGGTATGAAACTCTCCGGGTCCCGCTCACCTGTCTGGCTAACAGAGTGAACTTGCTCTCAGGGTTCACGCATAGGATTTCTTTGGACTGTAGTGGGAAAGTCCTATCCCATCGGTACGCTAGCACCCTGATCTGGAGCAGGTTGGGGATGACACTTGAAGTCTTCACCCCCGTCGGGTAAATTACCGTAACGCGTGAAGCTACTTTTCGGCCTGGGGTCCACATACCCCGTCGTGCCCTGGCCCCTGCCCGGTGATAGCTTAAGGCTGCCGGCTGCCCTCCTTGGCAGTCCGTGCCCTTGACACTGTCCCCTGCGACCGGGGTTCCAGCTCCTACCAGGCCCAGAGCAACGTCTGCCACCTAGTTTACAGGAGCTCTCCTCCGTGGCCTCTCCTCACGAGAGCCACTTCACCTCCTCTCTCCTCCACTCTCAACTCTCAACTTTCACTGTCCTCACCTTCTCCTTACCAACCCCCCATGTGGGCGGCCCTATTCCCTTCAGGCCCCTCAATGGTGTGTCTGGTAGGTTTAAGTGGGAAGTGTTCCTAGGATTTTTATTGGGCTAGCTGTTAACAACACCAGAGGACTGGGATCCGTTAACCAAGGAGGGTGGATACTGTGCAGAAGGGCAGGTTGCACAATACCCTGCGACCACCTGAGAGGCCAGGGCGTCACATCTTGATTTCAATTGTTGTATTGTAATATCTCTAATATTTTGATGTATTGGAAGTTTTTCATTATTCACTACTTTAGTGTATTCTTTAAATAGAAGCTTTTGTCTTCTCAGGTTTGCGGGTGTAATATGACTCAGCACAGGTAACCAGTGAACAGGTGTAGGTCTAATAGCACCAGATATTATACGCATAGAGTTGTTCAGCTGAGTGTCAATTAGGTTTAGATGACAGCTATTTAACCATGCTGGAGCACAGTATTCTGCAGCAGAGTACACCAGGGCAAGAGTAGATGTTCTCAAAACAGATGTTGCCGAGCCCCAGGTGGATCCACAGAGTTTCTGAAAAATACTGTTACGTGCTTTCAGTTTCTGCGCCAATTTATCCAAATGGGATTTAAAACTTAGACTTCTATCAAGGATTACACCTAAGTACTTAGGATTGAAATTGTGTTTAACAGGTTGGCCTTTAGTGGGTGAAACAAGTGGATGAAGAATCATGGTTTATTTCAGCTGTGATAACGTTCTTGAACACTTTTTGGCATCAATATAATTTTTGCTGTAAAAACTGGAAACATTTGTTGCCCAATGCACAAGAGCAGTATGACCTGTGAAAAGGAGACTTTTAATAAGCCTTCTGAAAAAAATTATCTTGTTTATGGATGAACAATAGCTTTGTTGTTTGAAAATGATGAAGCAATGGATTTATAAACCATCCAAAAATTGCTCCTTTTTTGAGAGCAACAACTGTAATGCTGTTTGAAAAGTGAAGAAGCAATAGTGATTTAAAAAGTGTTAAAAAAGTACAGTATCCCTTTTTTTTTTACTATACTTACTCGGTAAAGGGTAGTGTTTCCAGCAGCAGTACATTATAGATATAGAAACCAATGGACAAGCAGGAGTTGCATGGCTGCTTGATGACACTGACAGGCACAGCACAATATAGAATATTATGGATAAGCAGGAGTTTTCCAGTTCTGTAGGGCCAATCACAGACGCCGGAGGGTGGGTCTATATCGTACAGTAAATGAAATAAATAATTTAAAAAGAAACGGCGTGCGGTCCCCCCCAATTTTGATAACCAGCCAAGATAAAGTCTCACAGCTGGGGGCTGATATTCTCAGTCTGGGGAGACCACTTTATTGGGAGCCCCCTAAGCCTAAAAATATCAGCAGCCGCCCAGAATTGCCGCATCCATTAGATGCGACAGTCCTGGGACTTTTCCCAGCTCATCCCGATTGCCCTGATAGACCCCCCAATTTTGATACCAGCCAAGATAAAGCCACACGGCTGAAGGCTGGTATTCTCAGGATGCGGAGCTCCACATTATGGGGAGCCCCCCAGCCTAAAAATATCAGCCAGCAGCTGCCCGGAATTGCCGCATCCATTAGATGTGACAGTCCCGGGACTCTACCCGGCTCATCCAGAATTGCCCTGGTGCGGTGGCAATCGGGGTAATAAGGGGTTAATCATGGCAGGCGTCTATGAGAAACCCGCAATGATTAACCTGTAAGTGAAAGTAAACAAACACATACACCCAAAAAAAGATTTTATTTGGAATAAAAGACAAAAAGCACCCTCTTTCACCATTTTATTAAAATCCCCAAATACCCTTGCAGGTCCGACGTAATCCACAGAGGTCCCACGACGCTTTCAGCTCTGCTACATGAAGCTGACAGGAGCGGCAGTAGAACACAATCGCTCTCTATCAGCTCCACGCAGCAACTGAAGTGAATCGCGCTGTCAGCGGTGACGTCACTGAGGTAGTGCCAGGGTGTGTGCGGTGATGATGCGTGCGGTAGTGCCTGCGTGTGCGGTGATGATGCTTGCGGTAGTGCAGGGGTGTGCGGAGATGATGCGTGCGGTAGTGCGTGCGTGTGCGGTGATGATGCATGCGGTAGTGCTTGCGTGTGCGGTGATGATACGCGCGGTAGTGCAGGGGTGTGAAGAAATGATGCGTGCGGTAGTGCCTGCGTGTGCGGTGATGATGCGTGTGGTAGTGCATGCGTGTGCGGTGATTATGGGGGCGATAGTGCCGGTGTTTGTGCAGGGATGATGGGGGCGATAGTGCCAGTGTTTGTGCGGTGATGATGGGGGCGATAGTGCCGGTGTTTGTGCAGTGATGATGGGGGCGGTAGTGCCAGTGTTTTTGTGGTGATGATGGGGTCTCCCTCTCTCTCTCTCTCTC